>NC_143508.1:8910681-9062196 GCF_051622355.1 Phaseolus vulgaris
GCTGGTGGAAAATCTGGAGGTCGAGAGACAAGTAAGCGGATCGTACTTGTTTGTAATGGATCAACACAAGGAAGTGCAGAGGTATGAAGCAATGGCTCAAATGTATTTGATAAATTTCTAAAATTTGAGTCTTTGTTTTAACTTACTTTTGTGAATTTATAACTGATATGCTGCTGCGGGTACTCTATCCTTTTGAACTATTTATTTTCTAATACTAGCAACGAAGTGTATTCCATTGAACCCAAGCAATGCCTGTTGAAATATTAAGTAATTTACCCAGTGTTCTTATGACTCATTCTAATATCCAATGCAAGTTGCGAAATGTTGTTTTTAAAACTCGAATGGGAAGTACGATGGAAGGTGTTCAAAGAATAAAACTGTAAATTTATGGAAGTGATTGTTGTATGACCAGAATTAATGTTTACTCAAATATCTTTTTGACGTGATCTGGTTCTTTAATGCTTTGCTATATTTATTTTCCAGATTTTATCAAAATGCTTATTGCTCTAATTTTTGAATCGAAATGAAAATTGTGAGATATAAAACCATCTGTATGCTTTCACCCAAAAAGCTTAAGGTTTTGGAAAACCATTTGTTGATCATCTTTCAGGTGTTCATGATATGATAGTCAACCATGTGGTTTAGAGTTGTGCTTTCACCAAATAATTTAAGCTTTTGGGATAATTGATTGATCTTGGTTTATGATTCCAAATGCATTTCTTCACATACAGGTTCTAAACAAACTATCTTGTGTTAACAGGATGGTTTTCCTTTTGGTGGTGATCAACCATTGAACATGCTTGGTGTCATACAGGTATTACATCCAATCATCAGAAATAGGTGGGCAAAAGTTATTTCATCTGATCTTTTGCATGTATAACAGTCCCAGAAATCTGCAGAGCTACTACTTGATTTGAAAGTGAATTCCATAATTAGCAGTCCTAACAAAGCATGTGTTGAGACAGCCACGGCAATCTCCCAGGTAGCCTCACTTTTGGTACTTCGTAGTTAGTTCGTCATGCCAAATTCATAGTTCTAGCGTGTCAAATTCCTATTTGCTAGTTTAATCTATTGATTGCAAGTACTTGCATCTACTTCTACATAGACTCTGGTTTTATACACACACACACCCCTGTTAAATTGTATGCCTGAACTGGAGAGCTTTGGTTTCTGTCTCTATTCATATTTGTTCTCCTCTAATTAAATTGTTAGATTTGAATTTAGGTACAAGAAGCTGCAGACTGCTTGGGTGCTGACTGTGTGCCTCGATATGTTGAGATGAAGCAGATGGGGAGCCTTGATGTTGAAACTATCTTCAAACAATCTGAAATGGCAAGTAATGTTTGAATGTGGAAACGTGGATCAATCATTTGTTGACATTTTTCTTTCTCTGAAATGGATACTTTAGTTAATGTAGTATTTTCTGTACTGGTATGATCTTTACAAAGGAATGATCACAAAAATTTGGTAAATACAAATTGAAGATATAGAAAAAAAAAAGCTTGATGATAATCAGTTGACAATATTGAAAAGTAGAAGGAAATTGTGACCATCTCAATGTACCAAGAAATTCAACTAGAAAAAGGTTTTGCCAAGTGTTTGGTACTAATAGCTGCTATGCTTGTAATTTCAATATCCATTTTTCTAGTCTTCTTAAAATAACAAGGATTGGTTAACAGTTGATGTGTGCATTATGAGTATGTTCTATCTAATTTTTATTTATGTATTGTAGGATGTATCCAATTTTCCGCCATTTCAACCTGGTTGGTTAAATAGAGTTGATGATGGATTGAGAACAACATTATGGAATCAATCTGGAAAAGCCTGGCGATCATTGTTGGATGAAATATCTGATGAATCTAAGCCAGACGAAGTTATAGTGACAGTTGGTCCTCCTGCAATCCACATAGCACTAATGGGGCACTGCCTTAATTTGACTAAAGAATGGTTGGGATCATTTCATCTTGATGCAGGGAGCATCAGTGTTCTTGACTTCCCTGATGGAGCTAAGGGAAAAGGTGTCATCAGGTGCATAAATTATACTGCACACTTGGGGAGATGGTCCATACCTATCACAAGATCAACAGAAGATGGTGAAGAGTTTTAAGTGTAAACTTGTGATTCTAAAATGGAATTGAAATAACACCCAGCTTTCAAGTGTAGAGTTTCAGAGGTTCAACATGGTGAAGATAGTTGAAATTTCAAGGCATGATGATGGCAGTAAAAATGAAATCTTATAAGGTCTTAGTAAGAGGAGGGTGACCTAGGGATGAGACAGCATGGTTTTTTGCCTGCCTTCCTCGTAATGCATTTCACTTCAAGATATAGATATTGCTTCATGTGATATGTGCAGTTCATAACACCAATCATCCAAGATTACTTTGTCAACTGT
Source organism: Phaseolus vulgaris (assembly GCF_051622355.1). NCBI lineage: Eukaryota > Viridiplantae > Streptophyta > Magnoliopsida > Fabales > Fabaceae > Phaseolus > Phaseolus vulgaris. The sequence continues at coordinate 8,913,074 of NC_143508.1, forward strand.
GCTGTATTTTTCTTTTCAAATGGCAATTCAGAATATACACTATTTGGTGATTGCTGACTATTTTCCTGTGTAGAAAACAAATCAAAGTTCTGTGCTCGCTATTAGCAAATAGTGTCACTGGAAGAAATTTTTGACAGAATTCAAAAGATACAACAAAAAATGGTATGACTCTTAAGAAAAACGGAATTGAGGAGGCATTGAATATGTTATGGAACTAACGTTGTGCTGTCTAGTATTTTTTACTCTCCTCTCTTCAGATAACAAGTAAAAGAAATCGTGAGTTATGTTCGAATATTCCATTTCTTCTTGAATGATTTCAAATAACTTTATTTTGTACATTATGAAGGAAAAGTTTTAGTGGTTACAGAACAATATAGAAAACATATATTACCATTTTTCATTTCATTGGTAAAAATAACGTATTACTAAAAACAACTATAAAAAAAACAGGTATATTTAAATTTATTAAATAACAGATAAAGTGAAACAATCTAAAATGACATGCGCATGTTTTAAATCGGGAGAATAGTAACGTTAGGCGATATTTAAGGAGTTGTGAAATGAAAGTGTGGTCTCAAACAAGTTTTTCCGGATATTTAACTATAACTCATTGTCCCAATAACAAGGTCAGTCTCACAAACAGTGGCAATTGGGTGTCGTTTTAAATAATGTAGTTGAGTATTCACGTGATTTATAAAGATTTGAGTGAACAAATTTGCAGGTGATTCAATTTTGTGGTCTCTCGCGTGTGTGAACAAATTTTAAGAGAAAGCTAGTTGGATATTAAATAGATTACGAATTTTGTCTTTCTTTTTTGCATGCTTTTTTTCACTCTGCATGACAAAGATCCTAGTCATGTAGAGATTCCTGAAAATTAGTTCTTGTGCTCGGAGATTAGGCTAAACAGGCCGAACTCCGTTAATAATTTTCGGGTGTTTTTTTTTTCTCTTTATCTCTTTTATTATTCCGTTTTATTTATTCAATATTATTTGTCGGGTAGCTCTGTTAGGGTTTTGTTTTAGTGGGAAAATTACCCGTTTTTCCCAACAAGTGGTATCAAGAGCCGAAGGTTCACCCTTGGGTTGTTTGTAATATTGAATACAATATTTTGAGTTTGTGATGGCAAGAGGTCGTCAGCAAAGTCAGACAAAAGGGAGAAGAGGGACGTCTAAGTCTAAAGGTCAAGCCGTTGCCAAAGATGAGTGTGCTTTCTGTCATGAAAAAGGACACGGGAAGAAAGACTGTCCAAAACTGCAGAAGAAAGGGAAGGCTCCGCAAGATGCAAATGTTGCAGAATGCAAAAGTGATGTGGAATCAGATATCTCTTTAATTGTCTTGCTTTCAGCATCATCGTATCCAGATGAGTGAATATTGGATTCAGGTTGTACCTATCATATGTGTCCCATTCGGGAATGGTTCTTTGAATTTCAAGAACTCGATGGCGGGGTTGTTTACATGGGTAATGATAATCCATGTAAGACAGCTGGGATAGGTTCAATCAAGTTGCGGAATCATGATGGATCCACTAGAATTTTGCGGGATGTGCGGTACGTGCCAAAGTTGAAGAAGAATCTCATCTCATTGGGGGCTTTAGAATCTAAAGGCCTAGTTGTGACGATGCGAGATGGAATTCTTAAAGCAACTTCAGGAGCACTGGTGATGTTGAAAGGCGTGAGGAAGAACAATCTATATTACTATCAAGGTAGTACAGTGGTGGGAACAGTAGTGACAACAACTTCTAGCTCTAAGAAGGATGTTGAGGCAACGAAGTTGTGGCATATGAGGTTGGGACATGCTGGAGAGAAATCCTTGCAAATTCTTACAAGTAGGGATTGTTGAAAGGTACGAAGGCTTGCAAACTTGAATTTTGTGAGCATTGTGTTATGGGAAAACAACGAAGAGTAAAGTTTGGCACTGCAATTCACAATACCAAGGGTATTTTGGATTATGTGCATTCAGATGTGTGGGGACCTGCCAAGACTCCGTCAATCGGAGGTAGGCATTATTTTGTCACTTTTGTGGATGATTTTTCCAGGAGAGTTTGGGTGTTTACTATGAAGAACAAAAATGATGTGTTTGAAATTTTCCTTAAGTGGAAAGCTCAAGTTGAAAACCAGACAGGAAGGAAGATTAAGGTTCTCCGAACAGAGAATGGAGAAGAATACAAGAGTGATCCGTTCTTGAAGGTATGTCAAGATTGTGGCATAGTTCGACACTTCACTGTTAGAAAAACACCACAGCAAAATGGGGTGTCAGAGCGTATGAACAAGACACTTGTGGAGAAAGTTCGTTGTATGTTGTCTAATGTTGAGTTAGGCAGAGAGTTTTGGGTTGAGGCTGTGACATACGCCCAACATCTCGTCAATCGTTTGCCATTTTCTGCTATAGATGGCAAAACCCCGTTAGAGGTATGGTCTGGAAAACCTGTAACTAATTATGATTCTTTGCATGTTTTTGGTTCTATTGCATATTATCATGTGATTGAATCAAAATTGGATCCACGGGCAAAGAAAGCTCTTTTCATGGGCTTTAGTCCTGGAGTGAAGGGATACCGTTTGTGGTGTTTAGAGGCAAAGAAGACGATTATCAGCAGGGATGTTACCTTTGATGAATCTGCCATGTTAAAGAAGGTAAATCCAGAAGGAGCTGATAGTACTCCGCAACAGGTGGAGTGTGCCCAGAAGCAGGTGGAGTTTGAACAGATAGTGGTGATCCTAAAACGAAATACCACAAGTGACTCTCCTATGGCAGAAGAAGAGTCAGATGAGGAAGAGGTTCCTACCCAAGAATCTCAACAACAATCAAAGCCAATTGCAGTTAGAAGACAGAGACGAGATATTCAGAAGCCTGCTCGTTTCATGGATATGGTTGCCTATGCACTTCCAGTTGTTGATGACATTCCATCCACTTACCCAGAAGTCATTCTGAGTTCAGAGAGTGGTAATTGGGTAGGTGCGATGGAAGAGGAGATGCAGTTTTTGAAGAAGAACAAGACGTGGAAGCTGGCACAATTACCAAAAGGTAAGAAGGCAATTGGGTGCAAATGGGTATTTACAAAGAAAGAAGGATTTCCTAATAAAGAAGATGTTCGCTACAAGGCAAAGTTGGTTGCTAAAGGCTTTGCTCAGAGGGAGGGAATTGATTATAATGAGGTATTTTCTCCAGTTGTTAAACATTCCTCCATTCGAATTTTGTTGGCCTTGGTAGCACAGTTGAATTTGGAGCTTGCTCAACTTGATGTAAAGACCGCGTTCCTACACGGTGATTTGAAGGAGGAAATCTATATGACTCAACCAGAAGGATACAAGGTTGATGGTAAAGAAGATTGGGTTTGTAAACTTAGCAAATCGTTGTACGGATTGAAACAATCTCCGAGACAGTGGTACAAACGATTTGATAAGTTCATGAAGGATTATAAGTACAAGAGAAGCAAATATGATCACTGTGTGTATTTGCGCAGACTTGAAGATGGTTCCTACATTTACTTACTCTTATATGTTGATGATATGCTAATTGCAGCAAAGAGCCAAGTTGAGATTGACAGGTTAAAGGCTCAGTTGAGTAAAGAGTTCGAAATGAAGGAAGCCAAGAAGATTCTCGACATGGAGATAAATAGGGACAGGGAGAGGGGAAAACTATGGCTGTCACAGAAGCAGTATTTGCAGAAGGTACTACAACGTTTTGGTATACACGAAGATAGAAAACCTGTAAGTACCCCACTTGCTCCTCATTTGAAATTGAGTAGCCATTTATCTCCGACGACTGATGAAGAACGAGAATACATGGCGAAAGTCCCATATGCAAAATGCAGTTGGAAGCTTGATGTATGCAATGGTGTGTACAAGACCAGATATTTCACAGGCTGTGAGTGTTGTTAGCAGGTACATGCATAATTCGGGCAAGGGACATTGGCAAGCTGTGAGATGGATTCTACGGTACCTCCAAAATACCTTAGATGTTGGATTGACATTTGAGCAAGATGAATCACTTGGTCAATGCATAGTTGGATATTGTGATTCTGATTATGCAGGTGATTTGGATAAGCGACGATCTACAACTGGCTATTTGTTCACTTTAGCAAAAGCGCCAGTTAGTTGGAAGTCTACCTTGCAGTCTACGGTGGCTTTGTCTACGACAGAAGTAGAGTATATGGCGATTACAGAGGCTGTGAAGGAAGCAATTTGGCTTCATGGGTTGCTTAAAGACTTGGGAGTTGGTCAGAAACAACTTGAGTTATATTCTGACAGTCAGAGTGTTATTCATTTAGCAAAGAATCAATTCTTTCATGCACGGACGAAGCACATTGATGTTCGTTATCACTTTGTGCGTGAGATTCTCGAAGAAGAGGAGATTGTTCTCCAGAAGATTCACACTACGGAGAATCCTGCAGATATGCTCACCAAGGTGGTTACAAGGACCAAGTTTGAACACTGTTTAGACTTGGTTAATATCTTGCACATTTGAAGTTGGCGCCCGGAGGCGCAAATTTGAAGCACTGTAAAGTTTGTTTTTGTTATGTTTTGAGAAGATTTGTTTTAGGTGGGACTTGAAATTAAGCCAAGGTGGAGATTTGTTGATTTTGGCTTAATCCCAAGTCCCACATCAGTGGGTTCATTGTTTGGGAAGGAGGTTTGAGGGTTATAAATTAAACTTTCCTCCTTCACTGTTATATATCCCAATTTGTAATATCTTCTCCCATAATAATAAAAGTGAGCTGTTTTTGCTGTGCTCGGAGATTAGGCTAAACAGGCCGAACTCCGTTAACAATTTTCGGGTGTGTTTTTTTCCTCTTTATCTCTTTTATTATTCCGCTTTATTTATTCAATATTATTTGCCGGGTAGCTTTGTTAGGATTTTGTTTTAGTGGGAAAATTACCCATTTTTCCCAACACTTGCTATGTTGATTACGAGTAGGAAAATCAGTTCTTGCTATGTTGATCACGAGTAGGTGAGATTTTTATCATGACATTAAAATCATTGTGTTGGGTTCATAGTTTGAACCTTCGAATCTTAGCTTTGTGGTGTTGTGATTAGTGTGAGGTGCTTTGTTCCATTTTCATCTACTTGTGTTACTTGGTTGGTGTTGGTGGCTTTGAAGAAAGGTGGTGTTGGAAGTGTGTTGGAGTTGTTGTGTGAAGACGAGTTATTGATAGACCTTGGGGTCAAGATCAATGAATAAGGTGAGGTTCATGGTTCCCAAGTTTATATATGGAATTTGATGTGTTTTTCTGAAACAAATCCATAAAGCAAAGAATAACATAATCAGTTATGGGTAACTGATTATGTTGTTGTTTTTTCACATGGTGTTTTCTTTTCAATCATTGTGTTTTTGTTCCAGTTGTGGATTGTTTTGTGTGCATGATCTGATTCTTCCAAGTGACCCATAATCAATTAATAGAATGATGTTTTGTAGGTGCAACCTCAAGGCAGGTGTAGTTGTGTTGATGTAGCTCTTTTGGCGGTCTCGTGGTTGTATGCCTATGGACATCCACAAGTAAGCTCTCAAATGCATTGTTTTCCATTGATGAGTGTCTCATTTGCATATACATATTGGACACACAAAGGTCTTGCATGTGAGACATAATCGATTATGGAGACTTGATATCAAATTATGTTTGAATAATTGATTAAAATTATACAAATAATAAAAATTAAAATCTTTGTTATTTGTTATTTGTATTTGTATACAAATACATTATTGTTATTTGTATTCCTTTGAGTTGAATATAAAGTCTTTTTGGTGTAATTGATTTAGTCCAAAACTAAATTAGTTAAGGAAAATATTTAAATAGGAAAAAAAATTAGGTTAAGGTATATATAATATGAAGGACAAATTATACTCTAGGGTAAAATTTATATGAATTTAATTTAAATATGTATATATTAATAATTTAAACATGCATCTTCCATACATCAATCTGATTACACGTATCATGACTTATTATTGATGCATTTGTCTAATTAGGCTGGATACACAATTTTGGTAAAAAAAAACTTGAGGAAATTGAATATTGTTGTCAACGGTGTCTGGAGAACATGGTTTGGCCAACCAGGATGATGAAGAACATCTTGACAACGAAGACCCAACCATACATGATGACCATGTACAACATGTCCCACCAAACCCCAATCTACCATGATAGTCTGGTATTTAGGAGTTGCAACATGAATTAAATAACTTAAACATGAATATGAACCAAGGATTTGAGAGACTACATCAAAGAATTGACCATTTGCAACGAAGATTTGATGAGTTTCAAGACTCTCTTGAATGATTGCTTTCATGATATGATTCTTTGTTTTTTTTTTTAAATATTTATGCTTAAATATTGTAATTTAACTCTTTTTATCTATCATATTGTATTGTATCATTCTATGTTTAATATTAATTAGATGCTAATTTTTTACACCAATTTCGATTTATTTAATTAAATTTTACAATTTTGCTTACATCTTTTACAATTATTTTTATTTAAAATTTATTTAACCATTTTCAACAATTTTACATATATTAATGTCAAATAACTCGTACTTTTTTTTAAATGTGGCAAAAAGAATCATAACATAAATAATGTTTTAATTAGATATGAGTTAAGATTTCATGTTAAATTATTTTTTACCACAAAAATAAAATTGTAATTTTACAATTTCTTTAATTTGTTTTATTAATTACATTCATCACATTATTCACAAACTTTTATAAATTTTATTTTTATTTTTCTTCACTTTTCATTTTTTTTTATCTAAATAATATCATTTTTCATCTTACTCAAATTTTATCATTTTTGTTTTTTTGTCTGTGAAATTCATCTTGGACCTGTTTGTTTCTATGGATGTACTATTCACAAACAAATATGTGAGGATATAATTCTTATTTGGATCCATAGTTTTGTGGAAAAGAGGAGAAGAGGATATAAGTATGAACAATAAATCTCTTCTCCTATTGAAATGAAAAGAACCAAAGGGAAAACCAACTCAACATTAAGTTTTTTACAAATTTGCCATTTTTTATTTTAGGATTTCACATTTTTTTTTTACATTTTTCATTAATAAAAAGTAGATTTCATTACAAATATTGCCTACTAAATAAATTTAACAAACACAAATATTTTAATAAAATAAAATAATAATAATTAATAAGAAAATAAAATTTTAATACAAAAATATATAATTATTTATAATAAACAAATTATATAATAATAGTTATTATAAATATAATAATATCATTTACATTTAATACAAAAAAAATTATAATTAAAATTTTTAAATTATTTATTTCTACACAACAATTTATAATTTTTACATATATTAGTTAAGTAATTCCTTTTTTTTTCAGAAATTAATTATTCAACTATATTGGATTATACTGCTAATACTTTTAATTCATTCAAATTTAGAGAAAAATACCTAATATTTAATTATTCTTTTTTTAAAGACCAAGTTAAATTTGTAATCTTACATTTTACACATTTAAAAAAAAGTAAAAATACCCTTAGAACTATCACACCACTCACAAACTTCAATAAACTTTTTTCACAAATTCATTATACTATACCCCAATCCAAACACATTCACTTTCTTTACATTTTTATGAACTTTTTTCTCAAATATCATTATTTTCACTTTTATTTTCCCATCGAGCACCATTTTGTTTTTATTTTCCTATCTAACACCGTTTTTTACTTTTTTTTCCCTCAAATAGCACTATTTTCACTTTTAAATATTTACAAAATTGTAGTAAATTTAAACATATATATAAAATTGAAATAATTTTTTTAAAAAAAGATATCAAAATAAGTAATAGTAAAAATTAAATAAATTTTTTTGGATATTTTATATATAAAAAAATATTAACCAAATGGTTTAAAAAATTATAAATAAAAATTAAGTTATTCATTGATGATATGTATGTAATAATAAAAAAAATTAAGTGAATAAATTTATTATTAGGTTTAATAAAAAATGTATAAATTTTAATATAAAAATTAAGAAAAATATTATATTTAAATTGAAAGATTATGTAAATGATGAAGTATATATAAATATATGTCATAAATTATAACAACAAATATGATTATATAATATTTCTTATAATTTCTTAGGATTTATGGTTTATAGTTTAGAGTCTAGGGTTTAGAATTTAGGGTTTAGGGTTTACTTTTATTTTACCCATAATATTTACTTACATCAAAATACTTATAAAATATTTTATTTCATTCTTTTTGTATTGATATTTCTTCATAAATTTTTATATGCTTAATTTTTAATTTTTAAATTTCAAATTTTCTTTTATTTTAATTTTATAAATATTTAAATTCACTACAATTTTATAAATATTTAAAAGTGAAAATAATAATATGAGTAAAAAGGTAAAAAACAAATCTAAATAGAAAAATGAAATCAAAATGGTGTTGGATGGAGAAATAAAAATAAAAATAATGCTATTTAAAAAAAAAAAATCAAAACTTCACACAACCAATTTTTCAACTACTCACGCTTTCACTTCTCAATCCAAACCCAACCAAAATATGAAAAACATTATAATTAAGAAGATTAAATTTATCACCCAATCAAACATTTGAAAAATTTCACCTTGGCATACTATAAATCTTACACAAGATTACAAAGATTGCTGAGATGCAACTAATTTTAGTCACCAAAATTCTTGAATGGATGATGCCATTGCTTGTTTAATTTTAAGAGGAAGAGATCTAGAAATTCTCAAATTCAAAACACTGTGATGTGATTCATGTTTAAACTTGTTCAATGATTGTTGAGTATATCATTTGATCCGTCCCATCACACGGAACTAGTTGTTGATTTTGCCGACAATCACATTATCTTGTATCTTCAAAGAAGATTTTGAGAAAAAAAAAGGTTTTTGCAGAATTTTAAGTGTCACTTTCATCACTCAAGTTTGTTAAAGTTTGTGTTAATGAGAAAATGAACCCTTAACCAAACTTCCCAAAAGCAACACCAATCTCATGTAAAAGAATGTTATTTTATTCTTAATTGTCTTTGCAACAAAGATTCATTCATTACTTTTAGGTACCATGTTGCAGTTTTTTACTCATCTCTGATGGATATTGACGTAGGATTCACTTTTACATGCTTATAAGAGAAAAAAAAATATTATAAATAGACAATTAATTAAAAAAAATAAATGTTTGTAGTGTATCAAATTTTAAACCGTTAAACTGTTTATAATTAAGTTTATTCTGTTAATAAAGGTTAGCAACTAACTTTTAATTCTCAATCATTTATAATAAGTTAAAATATAGGAGATGAATAGTAAAAATATTTAATATTGTAAATACAACTATTTATAGAGTTAAAAGGAAAAACAAAATTTAGTGTACACTGTACACTCATCTTCCAATGTTATTACTTATAATATTAAATATAATAAATCTGATAGTTATTTTAAACTGAAAATTTGAATTTTAAAAAGCTTAGAAAAATTTAATTTTAAAACGAAAAAAAAATCAACTTTTTTGAATTTGAAAATAAACAACTCATGAATACTAATTTTTATTTGTTTTTCTATTTAATTTTTTTATTGTTATAAAATTATAAGATTGTCAGATTTTAAATTAATGTTTTCGTTTTTAACATGTAATTTATTATTACATGATTATGTATCATTCTTTAAATTGGTATTTTTATTTTTAATATATATGAATACAAATATATAATAAATTTGTAATGATACTTATAAATTTATACTATATTTTAATTTAATAAAATTGTAATTATTATAAGCTGTAATATCTATAATAAAGAAACACGATAAACTTTCTTAAAGATATGTAAAAATTGCAAACCCATAGCAACACAGCAATTGTTGTTTTCGTAATATAGTAACGGATGAAAAATAAAATAAATAATATTTAAACTTTTTTTATATAAAAAAAAATACCTTCTCAATAAAGACAACGGGAGAATAATAAAATATTGATGCTTTATTACTATATTTTCAACAAGTTCTTTACTCACATTTTATTCTTAAAAATTTCAATCTCAACCATTTTTACTACTTCACTAGTTTTCTAGTAGAATAACAAAATGTAATTTTAAAAAAAAGTCAAAACAATGTGATTTTTTACTAATTTTTGTAGAACAACATAGTTCTGACCTCATTTAAAAAAAAAAATCTCATGACACTATCATAAAATTTACGAAAATAAAAAAGTTTGACGGTAGTATGTGAAAAAAATATAGATAAGCCTAATTATAAAACGATAATAATTAATACATTAAATCTAAAATATATTTTTTAAAATTAAAACTAATAACACTATATTATATAACCCAAAATATACATTATAATTATTTTAATGTATACACTATATTTAAAAATTCAGTACAATGCAATGGATCTAGGCTAGGAAGATCAAAACTCAAATAGAAAAAAAAAAAGGAAAATTTATTCAATCTTGCTCCATTGACTTTGTGCTTGAACATGATTTTTATACAATAGATCAATTTTCTTTCTTTTACAAGTTCCTTAAAATATTTCAACGAAAGAAAGAAATAAAAAGCCCAAAAGTAGCCATTGAATTCAATTGCTGGTTGGTTTCTTGTCATTATCACCAAAACCAATTGCTATAACATAATTAGAAAAAAAATAAAGTCAATTGTCTATTATTCTAAATAAAGGAATCACATAAACAAACCAACATGAGTTAAATTTAATTTGGAATAATGCTCTCATTTTTTATTAGTTTGCAATCAATTCATTTTTTAATAGTTTTTTTTTAATATTTTGATGTTTTTTTAACAAATTTGAAAAGTATCTTCCATTATTATTACAATTACATATGGTGTATCACTTTTTGTTAACTCATTTTAAACAAAATAAAATAAAATCAATGACATTTAAAATGGTAAGAGTAAGTTAAAAAAATAAAATAAAAAAGAGTTATTTGAGAGCTAGCACACCCAAATCATGTTGTTTGCAGTATTCTTGAGACAAAGTTGTAACTGAAGAAAGTGATCCACAAAACTTTTCTTTTATGTAACACAGACATTACATCAGCATCATATATATACAGATACATTTAAAAAGTTTTGAAGTACCCTTCTAATAATTCTCCCAATTTAACAAAAACTTTAATCAAAGTTGCACATTTAATGTTTTTAAACGGTGGTTTTAGTTAAACATTCACCTATATCATTGAATACCATATTTAAAGAACTGTACTCTAAAAGTCCATGACATTTAAGACATTATAATAATCTGTGACTTATTGAACCCAACATTGGACTATTCACTGTATTATTGTACTATCCAGGATACAGATGGTTTTTACAAGATAGCTACTTCAACTTATGTTCCAATATACATAATTTCAATGGCTAAAATATTTGTGAATCAAACACATCTTCCTCTCTCAAATTTATTAATTATGTTTATATACTTCAACTCTCATACCTTTGAGGGAATAACACTATATATAAGAGTGTAAACTTTATCCTATAAACTGATTTTGTAAGATTGAGTTAGATTTAAAGTCTACTTTTTCATATGATGTCACAGTCATTTAAGGTCCATTCTAGTGAGAGTTTGTTTGACTGATCAGGTCATCCGCTGTTACACTACTATCGGACCACCCATAATATATAGTCTCACACACGAGTTGACATGTCTTGATGTGTGGGGAATGATTTTGTAAAGTTAAGTTTAAAATCCAAGCTATTAACCGTTATCGGACAACGCATAATATATAGTTTCATAAGAATTGACAGATCTCGGACATGAGAGAGTGATTTTATAAGATTGAGACTTAAAGTTCACTTCTTAATAAATTAATATTAATTTATTAAAAATAATTGTATAGTTTTCATGATATAGGAAGAAAAAGGAGTTTTTGAGAGTAATTGAATGAAAAAAATGAAGTGAGGTCTTTAAATAAGTCACTCCTTAAATTATATATGCAGACATGCAATTTTTTTTTCTAAAACCAAATTTAATATATTGATGGAGTGATTATCATAGATGAGATTGTGAGAGCGTTTAAGATTTTTTGGCATTAATATTTTGACATTTTTTAAAAAGTGGAATAAAAGTAAAACTTTTTCATGTTTATTAAAAAAAGATTCATATGAATGCTGTTAATCCATAAGTAAAAATGAAACTTCCTTACCTTTAAATGTCAACTTACACAAAATGTTATATAATAATTGACTATAAATATCCTATTTTAAAAGAAGTTAACAACTATACATATTTTTATGATTATTTAAATTTTTCAGAAATTTTATTCTTGGAATATTTTCATCTCCAAGAAAGTAATTTGAATTTCTGGTAATAAATGGCCTCAAAGAGAGTGATTATTTTCCTGTTTTTGATAAACCATTACAGTGTTTCATATCATCACATACACACTTATCATTTCAATCTATCTTGGTAGAAACATAACCAAAAAAAATCAACTGATAAAATTTAATTATATGTTATGTAAAAATTAATTAAAAGTATGATAGTCTTAAAACATGTAATAATCTCTCTGGTTAAGATCACAAAAAACATAAATTTCACCCAAATTAGTTAGATTAAGGCTTGTAAAAGTAAAAATATAAAACAGGAATATACAAATAGTTGTGTACTCCATGGTTAACAGGGATTTTGCAGAATGTGTTGAATAATTGAGAGAACATGTAGCACAGGGCAGGGAGAGTTTGCCTAGTCCCTAGCTTGATCGTTCTCATCAGTTTCAAATTTTTTGTCTGCATACATTCAGTTACAGCATAATTTTGGAAGAAAAGATAAAGTTGAAAACGGTTTTGATTTTGAAGTTTGAATTGCTCTTGGGAAGGAACCAAATAAAAAGTGGGGGAAAAGGTTATGGCTGGCCCAATTGATTTATTAATTCCCAATATTCCCGCAGATAGATAGGTAACAGGTTCCTTCAAGTTTCATCAACAACTTAGGATAAAGTCTGAGATCTATTGGTACCAAGTGTGCATTATTATGTGCCAAAAGAAATTCAAATTTAACTTTGCCAGGAAAAGGTGTTTGGTTGAAGAAAAACTTATCAGTATTACACAAGGCCAAGGCACAATAATTTCCTTTTCAGTTGGATTCCATTCTGCCCCTTTTGAGTGGTCACCCTCACCTTCAGTTTAATTATATGCATCATCATGTTCATGAGTCATGACCCTTTGGAATCTTAATCTAAGTAATCTTTAGCATCAAAAGGGAAAGAAGAAAACAATGAGGTTTCTCTAGAAAAAGAGTAGAGTGCATAGGGTTCACTTTACTGATTATTGTTTTACAAAGGTATATAATGTGTCTGTGACACATGGATTATAATTGCTTAATCATAACACATCGATTTGATTCATCAGTCCCTACCATGAATCTCTAGTCTCTATTACAATTACCAGCTACTATGAACTTTTCAAAAGTAAAAGGCTCAAGGAATTTCAAGGTTTCTAAGTGAAGAGTGAATACAAGTGTGTGCCTTTTCTCAGCTAGCTTTGTGGGCAAGCTGGAATATAATATGCTTCTCTTATTTCATACATGGATTTGCATTCACAATGCAAGTTGTATTGTAGCTAGCTAATAATTTGTTGAGAGAAACATATGGTTTGTAAGGAATCTGGTTATTCTACTTTGTTAGGGAAAAGTTCAAAATGTAGATGAAAAGAAAAAGAAAAGTTAACATGCCTTCTTTATAAACCAGGAAACTCACAAGAACCATGCATTCTATTCACCTTTTTGCAGCTCCTCCTTTCCCCTCTTAAATAACAACTAAAATTAATTCTGCACATATATAGTTGCAATTGTAGTTGTGAAATGTTTGAGACCATTAAATATTTCATTTGAAGAACACTTTGTCAAGAGGGTTTATACCTACTTTTGTGAACTTGAGGTGTACCTAGTCAAAATTTAGAAACTAACTATTGGAGTTACTGAAAATAATTTAAGAAGTTGTTCTGGTTGAATATGTGATCTTTCCTGCATACAAATTTGAAGATTTCACATATAGCATTTGCTGACATATTCAAGATATGTGGTTATTAAAGTTATAACCATATCATATGTTATATCTCATTTAGTTTTAAACTTCAAATTGGTGATTCTCCACCTAAAAAAGTGGTCTAGTTGTCCACACAGGAATACCCTTAATGCACAGCAATAAATTAGCTGCAATTCAGCTCAATATTTGTCATCACACTGTAGAGTGTGATTTGTAGATGCAGTTACATATAAAGAATCCTTACGTTTACCATAAGCAAGTTTGAATGTTCGATTCATAATGAGGAAGGCAGAACATGCCCCCAGCAGGACCAGAGTTTCTGGGGTCCATGACCCAAAACAACATGCCCTTACACTTGTACCTCAACTAGAGAAAGTAATGATGCCCCTTATGCCCTGTTTCAGATTGTTTGTGACAGATTCCACCATCCCCTTAATTCACTTCTCTTTTACCTCTTCACACTTGTAACAATAATTCAACCATAATAACCTAACATATACAAATGAAAAATGTTCTTCTCTTTTCCACTTGAGTCCTTAAACCAAATCAAACTGCAACTCCTTGTGATGTGTGAACCCTCATCTTCACACACTCATCATACTTTATGTTTGGTTTCAGAACACTTCCCAAAAAGTGTAGAATGAGGGGGTAGAAACTGGATCAACAGTTAAGCTTTAATACTTCATGTGCTTCTGTTCATTCAAATGCTTTTCTTTCCCAACCACAACCATATGATATACTTTGTTTTATCCTATGATGCAACAATTAGATCATACTAATTAAAATAGTCACACACACTCCTTTAATTTCACATTAAATACTTTAATCTGAATTAATTACTCAGAAAGGTATTAGTCTATAACTAGTTGATGCATGGCTTCTTAAATATTTCTCATTGATGATGAGGTTGTGTTGGGATGAGTTCAAAGGCCATATTTATTTTGTGGGACCAACATTCACTATTGCATATTCATGGCATCCTCACTGCACTATTCACTTTGCTGGTTTATTGCAAGAAAGAGATATAGTATTTTTGGCAGCAGAAAGAAAGAAAAAACAACCACATATTTATCCAATCAAACTTTTGCTCCAATGGGTCCCTAAGAAAACTTCTATTTAGCAAACTATTTTTTTTTCATTAAGTTATGTATTTTTTTTAATATGATGAATGTTAACCAATGCTCAAATAGTACTGATTAAAAGAATAAAAAAAATTATTGGGTATTAGAGAGCCACAGATATTTAAAAATGGAATTAACAACACATTTTTTGCACCTAAAACTTAACATATAACAGTTGACAAAGGAAACTTCCTAAAAAATAAAAACCACTGCTGTCATCTCACGTTATTTCTCTGCTAAATATATGAATATAATGATTAATTACACGTGATAAAAATAACTGAGTTTTTAAATAAACATATTCTTATCAGAAGAACTAGTGAATTATCCTCTTTTTTATAAGATTCAATTAATGAATTCATTATTGTTGAAACATAGTTGATATATTTTTCAAAGCTACTACTATCCTAACATTACATTTAATTTTTTGAAATCTTTATATTAATATTAATTCTTTTTTTATCAGCAATTAATATTAATTCTTGTAGTCTCTTTCATCACTAAGAGCTATTAAATTCAAAAAAGAGTCTTAATTAAATAGTTAATGCAAAGATTAATTCTACATTGGGCTTTACAAAATTATTAAAGTTAACTTTTAATGTGATTCTTACAAAAATGAATGGAATTGGGAGCATAACTGAGAATCAAATTAAGTATTTAAGAAAATTATTCATAAGTGAAATTTATTAAAAGATAGTTAATAGTACTCTATTAAAAAGAATATATATATTTTAAAAAAGTAAAATAGAAAAACAGGATATAATAGAATAAAAAATACAGAAAAAGAAAACAAAAAACAGGTGAGAAAGGGAAATAAAGGAGATTCCTCTGTTTTTTGTTATGCTTATTCATTCTCATTTATGTCCCTTTGTTGTTTTCCAACTTGACCACTCATACCTGATGAGGCTAATAAATTGTTCATAACATATTTTTATTTAATTGGAGTTATTAATCATCATCAAACCCAAGATATGAATAGTAAATAGAAAACAAAAACAAAAATAAAAAACTGGTGTTGAAAACCTGATGAATCTTTTCTTCTCTCACCCTTTTTCTTTTCTTTTAAATTGCAGTATCAACTGGCAACTCAGAATAAAAAAGCAGAGCACCCAAGCACCCAAGGTTTCTCTTCCCTCTCATTAGACGCACATTATTCTAAGAAGAGAGAGACTGTCATGTTAAATGTCAAGTCTTCTTCCTCTCAGTTTCCCCTTTTCACAGACCCAAGACAGAAGATGCAACCATAACCTCCATTCTCTCAGACCTCACAATTTCTCCAAAAACTTCAGATCTTTGTGTGAGAATTAAATCCCACATTGATCACATAAAGACAAAAGCAAGTGTATATAAGTACAGGTGAGATAGGTCTTGGTCAGTTGGTGCTCTCTCCCTGTGAAAACCAAACAATGAGAGACATTGTTACTTGCTTCAGCGAGAACGCAGTTAACGTGTCTCATTCATCTATCTCGTGTTCTTCTTATTCGAACAACGCCTGCATCTCTCCCTCCGACATTGTTCCCTCCACCCAAAACTCAGTCTCCAGCGTCTACAAACTAGTCCTCTCCACGTTAAAGCAAATTCTGGTCACAGTCACATGGTGTAGGAGCCACTCCAACCAAGGACTCGCCATAACCTTCAACGAAGAGGACCCTCCACCCTTTAGACTCAACACCAATTCCCGTTTCTTCAGGAAGAAGAAGGGCACCAAAATCCTCGAACCCTCTTCTTCTCTCTCATCCAAGGTCGAAATCTCGTGGGATCTTTCAAACGCCAAGTATGAATCCGGTCCCGAACCTGTTCAAGGCTTTCACGTTGTCATCGTCATTGACTCGGAAATTGGTCTGGTTCTCGGTGACACGGCTGAAGAAACAGTGGTTTCCAAGAGGCTCGATTTCCGAAGTAACAACATAAACACCGCTTTGGCTAAGGTCTCTCTTTTGTCACGAAGAGAGCATTGTTCTGGGAACACCCTTTACACCACCAAGGCTCAGTTCTGCGACACTGGCACGTGGCACGATGTTATGATCAGATGCAGCGTGGAGAAGGAGAATGAAGGGATGTTCAAGTCACCGGTTTTGTGTGTGTGCATAGATAAGAAGACCGTGATTCGTGTGAAGAGGTTGCAGTGGAATTTCAGGGGGAATCAAACCATTTTTGTTGATGGGTTGCTGGTTGATTTGCTTTGGGATGTTCATGACTGGTTCTTCAGCCCTTCTTCTTCTTCTTCATCTTCTTCTGGATATGCAGTGTTCATGTTCAGGACTAGGAGTGGCATGGATAGCAGGTTGTGGTTGGAGGAAAAGAATGCACAGAAAGATAAAGACAGAGTTGAATTCTCCTTGTTGATCTATGCCTGTAAGACCACATAAGGGAACTGAAATTGTTCTTCTAATTTCTTTTTTTTAACCTTTTTTTTTTGTCTCTTTAGTTTCTTATTCTTGCCTTAACTCTTCTTTTATTTCCTTTCCTCTTGAAAGGAAAAGACAGAGTTGAATTCTCCTTGTTGATCTATGCCTGTAAGACCACATAAGGGAACTGAAATTGTTCTTCTAATTTCTTTTTTTTAACCTTTTTTTTTTGTCTCTTTAGTTTCTTATTCTTGCCTTAACTCTTCTTTTATTTCCTTTCCTCTTGAAAGGAAACATACTCATTTTTTTTAAGAGAAACAAAATAATTTCCAGTTTCAGAAATTTTAGTTGTACAAGAAAAATTAGTTATTCTCTGCATTTAGTTTGTGCCACAACTGTCAAATTCTCACAAACCATCTTTGATATATCTGTCATGTAATTTAGAAACCATAACCTTTGAACTCAAAATTTGCATGCGAATTATCCAAACCCCAAGACCAAGTCCACTCTATCAGATTAACAATTAGAAACTATCTTAGACAGTGATTTTAGTTTGTAAAAACAATTGGAGCTGATTGTTTCTGAATGTTACTAGAAATGTACTATGTTGAATTGATCTTCAACTGAACATAAGCATGAAGCCATAGGAAAAAGTGTCCAATTTATTTACTAGTTTTATTCTTTTTTGGTTAGAGGGAGAAAAGAGAAATAGAGCTAAAAGGGTACTAATGGAAGACTCTGAATGTGATGAATGAATTGGCAAGCCTTTTATGGAAAACAAAGTTAAAGGACTCTTGTGAATGGAAATGGAATGAACCATATCTTGACCAGTCTTCTCCTTGTTCCTCACTGCAATCTTTGGTTGAAAGGTGAAAACGTAATTTTGATGATAACAGTCCAATTAATAAAAAAAGGGCAAGGTACGATGTGGATCTTCCTTAGCATTTGGTTGTGATATTGCAGTTTACTTAAAACCTTAAAAGTATAACTGAAGTGTTGGTTTGGTTTGGTTTAGAGGGATTAGTTTAGTGGGAAAATAAGGTTAGGTTTGGTCGGGTCACTTTCACACGAAAATGATTCAAAAGAAGGAAGCTCCAACATTAATGTTGGTTTTGTCTTTACTGGCGTGGTGGAACCTTTGATTATGCATCATGGTCTCTTCCTGTGTCCTGAGATGCCTCAACATGTGTTCATCACTCCTGGTCCCTCCAAACTTCCACTTCACCCTCTCAACCAAATCATCATCACCTACTTTCTCAATGCATGCGTTTCTAAATACAGATCTTCTTTCTCACTCCCAACTGCCTCACAAATGGATACACTTTATTCGGATCAAATCAACTTCAAATGCCACATTTCTTTTATTTACAACTTTTTCTATTATGTGATATTCCATCTTTTTAACTTTCTTTCCATTCTACACTTCATACAATTTATAAAGGCTTTTTCTTTGTATAAGTCTTGTTTTTTATGGCTAATGTTCTCATTTTGATTTGATTTTTGCTTGGTATATGCCTTGGACTTAGTTATATTTAGAGTATTACCACAACAAGAAAATCATGAAATAAAAACTAATTTTATATATAAAAAATAATTAATTGCAGTAGTGATTAAATTAAAGATTATTTTAGAAACTAAAAAAAATTGGTTTTTAAATTAGTTTTTATTATTGTTAAATAATTTCTAAATTGGTATCTAATTAGCAACCAATGTTTTAACTACCAATTATTTAGATTCTAAATTTGATAGCAAAAACTTTGGTTGCTAATTAGATATCAATTTAGAAACCATTTAATAATAATAGAAACTAATTTAGAAATCAAAAATATTTTTAGTCTCTAATTTAGTCATCATAACAACTAATTATTTTTAGTATCTAAATTTGGTTTCTATTTCATGATTTTCTTATAGGGTACTACAAATTATTTACATTTTTATGTTTGTTTTTTAAAAGTATGAGAAATGTGTTTATAAAATTTACTTGACTTCAATTTTTAAATAAACGTGAGACTCGTAATAAGATATCTAGTTATATATATAAAAAGTGGTTATTAGTAATATTTTTTAAGATATTCATGTTAAAAAAAAAGAGAGAAAATGATAAATATGTATTAAAATTAAGAACCATGAACAACTCAATTGTTTTTTACACCCATCTGACAAATCCGATACTATTATTTTAATTATTTTTTACACTATTTAAGTATAAATTTATTTTTATTGTATTTTTCTTTTATTAAAATTATCACAGGAGTTATATATAACTCCTGTTGTGAAAGTATAATTTTTCTAAAATTAAAACAGAGACATAGAGAGAGAATAACTAGAATATAATGAGATGGGAAGAGAATGGCAACAAAAAGGAATGAAAAAATTGGGTTTGGAGAAGGTAACAATTGTGTTATATTATTTGTTATTTATACCAATAATTTTATGTTACATTTTACAATATCACTTTTAAAATTTGTATCTTTATTTGATCACATAAATCATTTTATTTCACACGTCTATCGCTTTTTCCTTTTTCTGAATAACTTTTCATAAAATACATATACAATTTTTGTTCAGCTTTCATCTACCTTTACAACCACAGTAATAATATAATAACGTATATCAAGATTTTAAATTAAAAAGTAAAATATAATTAAAATATTATTACTTTGAGTTATTAAATAAATATATTTTATGTAGTAAATGTAAAAATATGACCTCTCTTTTGCTCTTTTTCTTTATACTTTGTTCAAAATAAAGTGCAAAGATGTATTCACTAAAAGTGACAGTTATCTTTTAATTTGATTTCGCTTTCTTTCTTCGTTTACATATTAGGTTCCAAGTGAGAGTACGTTTCCATTATGCTTTACATGTTACTTTGCTGGTTCTGCATCTTGGGTGCTGTTTGGTGGATGTTACTTTCGCAGTTGCCAAAATTTCTTCACACATGCTCCTTCTTCTTCCTTTCCTATTTCTAATTCACTTGTTTGTGTTATCCTAAAAACTTATCTTCTTTTAGCCTTACCTTCTACCTAAGTGTCTCTTTCCCAACAAATGGAGATAAGATATAGCTAGGAGATATATAAATATATAAATATATATATAGGAAATATATAAATATATATATATATATATAACTCTATATCATAAAACTAATTTATTATATTAGATTTATACCTTATTTATATATTATAAATTGACTATCTTTAATCGATGCGATGTAAGATGTACAAGTGTGTAAAAAAAATGAGTTAAATATGTTTTTCGTCCTATTATAAGAAATTGATTTTTGTCTTTAGTTCAAACTTTAGATCTTCTCAATACTTGTAGTAAGTAGACTATTGAAGTAGACTTATGAGTGTTCTTTTATGTAACAAACAAATTTTTAGCGTAGTGTAAATGATAATATTATAACATTTAGGTCAGACATTAGTCATCATGAAATATTTTATCATCTTAGTGCACACTAGAAATTCGTTTGTCACGTCAAAAAAAATTAACAATGACTCATTCCAATAGTTTTCTTATTACAAGTATCCAGAATGTCTAAAGTTTAAATTAGGAAAAAAAACTAATTTTGTGTGAAACTAAAGGAAAAAAAACATATTTAACCCAAAATAATCAACAAAGGAAAAAGGAAGTTCTTAGTAAAACTAAGAAATTTATAAAAAAAATATAAAAAGAGAAGAATATGAGAAAGTGTAAGACTTGATGGTATTGGAGGTGAAAGTCTAGTAGTAAAGAAAATAGATAATATATGTATGACATCTATGAGGGTACATGAAGAAAAGGAAAATAATGGAAAAGTTTCTACAATTGAAGTAATAGCTTGGAATGAGATAATTGATGATTAGCCATGATAATGGGTAGGTAATGGTGGTGCTAAAAGCCAATCAATTAAATCATAGTTGGAAGATTTAGCATTAAAAAGTGAGGCCTTCAAGCTTGTTCAATCCCACCATCATTGCCCCCACCTAGTGCTTCTTCTAATATTGGGAAGCAAGATAACAAAAATCTGTTAATAATCTCTTTTCTTGCACTTGATTGGTCATATCTTTCATTGGCATTGAACATACACACTAAGATGTATTCACTTTTGCATGTATTATTTTCCTCTTTCAAATAAATATATGGATAATGCTGAATTTGGAGGAAATTAGTTCTGCAATTACTTTTGAGAACATATATTTTGAATTATGGTATGCTATCAAGAAGAGGAACATTCTTAAAAAAACAAGAGGAATAATCTCTCTATTTCTATATATGTAACATACTTTATTTTTAAGTCTCTATAAAAATTGTGTAAATCATTGATTAACAATTTAGTTTCACTAGTTATTTTTCTGAACAGTAAAAATATATAAATTAGTTATGAAGAAATTTCATTATAAATGTGCCTATCCATTTATATCTTCTTTGTCACTTAACTTTCTTTCGTACTCTTTTTGTGTTAATTTAGTATTAAGAATAGGACCATCTTAGATATTAATATAAACTAGGTGGAGTGTTAGGCTTAAATTTCTTTTTGTAGACATGGAATTTCAAATTTCTAGAGTCTGATAATAGTTGGTTTGTGTCTAAAGATTGAGGTATTTTCATTGTTTTAAAAATAAGGAAGAGCTGGTTTGTGCCTTTTGGAATGATGCTACGAAGATGTTATCTATTGGGAAGCAATTACATTTTTTTTATGATTGGTAAATATGAGAAATCTAGTAGATGAGGAAAGTTGTTACCATTGGGTTGCCTTATCTTTGATTTCTATAAATACATGTGGGTAGGTAATCTTGAGTCCGAATATTATTTACACTATTAAAAAATTATTAAATAAAAATTAATTTTAAAAATAAAAAAAATAATTAATTGTTATATTGAATAAATTAGATACTATTTGAGAGACTAAAAAAAATATTGGTATCTACTTTAATTTCTATTGATAAATAGGTTCTAGATTAGTATCTAATTAATTAACAAGATTTTAACTACCAATTATTTATATTCTAAAGTTGATAGCTAAAATCTTGATAGATAATTAGATATCAATTTAAAAACTATTTATCAATAATAGAAATTAATTTAGATATCAATAATTTTTTTAGTTTCTAAAATAGTATTTAATTTAGTCAATATAGCAACTAATTATTTTTTGTCTATAAAATTAGTTTATATTTAATGATTTTCTTGTCGTAAAATGACTTGTCGTTTGAAATAACCTTCAACCCCATTTTTCACTATCTCTAACGATCCTCCTGACTTCTCTCTCTTCTACCGTAGACACACTACTATCCGGTACAGGACCAATGACCACCGACGACAATCCTAACAAGGAATCACAATTCAATCACACTTATGTTTATTATATCTAATGAGAAGAAACACTAAATAAGACACTATCTTCTTCTTACTCCAATATTGTTTCTTCTATCACCTTACTGTCCCAACTTAGGTCACAAGTCACTGTTACCTAACTCAACAATAGCTAGTGTTTATCACTTTTTTATATATCCTAAATAATCATATTATCTATGAGATGTGGGCTTCAAAGCCATATGTGTTATTGACTAAAGATTGCAAGAACATATTGCGAGGAGAAATTAACTTTATCACTTCTTAGCTTCACAATGAATTAATTATTAGATACATTTTAAAATAAAGACTTTAATTTAAAATATTTCAAAATTATGAGAATTAAATATCAAAAGCTAAAACTAAATAAGTCAAGTTTTTTGAAGTATGAGCTAGTAAGAAAAAAAAAACTAGGAATTATATAAACCAACTACCATCAATCATAAAATATACGCAAATATTGTTGAAATACTTATTATCAAAGATTAGTTGTGATATACTTATTATCCAAGGCTATTTTGATGAGTTTTTAAAATAAATTTTTGAAACTTTAGAAAACTTATTTGTAATATAAAGTTACACTTTCAAAATTTTAGAGAAATTAGTTATAAAATATATTAAAATTATGCAGTTTTTAATTATTTATTTATAAATATATTTAATTATATTTATTTATTGAAGTTTGAAAATTTTGGAGTGTTTTACTGAGGTTCTACAATAAATCTTTGGAATTTAACAAAGGTTTAAAAAACCTCTGTTATTTTGCAGAGGTTTTAGAAAAAAAACCTTTGGAATTTAACGAAGGTTAAAAACCTCCGTTATTTTGCTAAGGTTTAGAATAAACATTTGAAATTTAACGAAGGTTAAAAAAACTTCTATTATTTTGCTGAGAGTTTAGAATAAACCTTTAAAATTTAACAAAGGTTAAAAAGCCTCCGTTATTTTATTTTGCTGAGGTTTTAAAATAAACCTTTAAAATTTAACGAATGTTAAAATAACCTCTGTTATTTTGCTGAGGTTTTTGAATAACCTTTGGAACTTAACGAAGGTTAAAAAAACTTTCGTTAATTAAATCAATTCCTAGGGTTATATTAATCTCCGCTAAATAATCTTCGTTAAAACCTTTTTTTCTTATAGTGTGAGTCTCCTAAAGGTTTTTGGGTCTTATCTTGTGAGTGCAGTGCACTTCAAGTGACAACTCTTCACCACTCATCTTGGAAGCTCCCATCCTTCCAAGTGGCATGATCCATCTTCCATTCCATAAGTTTTCTCTCATCGTTCTCTTTTTCTTTCTTCCATTACGCCTTCCAAAATTCCATTTCCATTTGCTTATTTGTTCTTCGTTTTTTATTCGGTCATCATCTTGCTTCCTTCCATCTTATGTTATTTTAATTCTTGCACCTCATCATCATCA
The DNA here is from genome assembly GCF_051622355.1 of Phaseolus vulgaris. Lineage (NCBI taxonomy): Eukaryota > Viridiplantae > Streptophyta > Magnoliopsida > Fabales > Fabaceae > Phaseolus > Phaseolus vulgaris. The sequence continues at coordinate 8,937,276 of NC_143508.1, forward strand.
TCACCCTATATTGTGTTTTTCTCTTTACCTTTTAGAAGTGAACTATCATATTCGTAAAGAAGAAACATAAAAGTACTACTCTAAATGTAGAAAATATACCAAATTCATTTTGGTTAAGTTCGTGTCCAGTGAAAATCTTCTTTGGGTTTCTCACCATAATTTCTAATTCAAAAAATCCTAAACAAAGTGCAACTCATAAAATGTGCAATCGTAAAATCAACTCATATCATAGTGTTAGTTGTTAAGATCTTATTCAAGCGTTAAGTAAGTTATATACCTGACTTCACGGTTTGAGGAGTTATCGAGTGGGCAGTCATTATCCGAGGAAGTGTATTAACAATCTTGTCTTGACTCTAAGAGTGATTCCATCATAACATCAGTGTGAACTATTTGTGATAGTAGTTCTAGTGCAGTGGATCTCAAGTTTGTGGTTGAGAGGTAGTGATAGGTGCCAAATATTCATATTTTTTGCATACACTTAGGCACTAAAATTGAATGAACTATGTAGAAAATCTTATGAAAAAGAATGTTTTCCCATTTAGAATCATGATTTGACTTGATTGAATATGTTGGTGTGCATTTGAGTGAAAAATTGCAAGAATTTGAGGAAAAAAGGCAACGAAATAAAGAAGTAGAAGAAGTCTCAATCTACTAACTGCATGCAAAAGCGCTCAACAAATTGATGACAAATAGCACTTAAAATAAGAACCTCCAAACCCTAAGCACCGAGGAATCCACTAAGAAAATTTACGCCAGAGAAGGGCCCAAGCTATGGATATTTGGGTTGTTAAGCAAATTTGTGAGGATCTGAGTAAAGAAGAAACCCTTTGACCAAAGAAAGCAATTCGTTGGGATAGGCTGAGAATGGGCTCTGAGCCAAGATTTCTTCAAGTTGAAGATTGCTAATCCACTGAGTGGATTGGCATGCATTGAATGAATTTCCGATTAAAAGCAGCCCACACCTCAGCTCTATAAATAGGGAGACCTTGTTTTGAGCTAAATAGGTTGACACGAAGGTGTAAAATTTGGTAGAAGAATGACAGCCTCAGCTGGCATGCAACATCCAATACTCCATGTCTTTAATTGCTAATTATTCATCTTTGATTGTTCTTGTAAACATCATTATGAGTAGCTAAACTCCTCGTCTTGGGATTGAAGAGCATATCCTTTGTTATTTATGAATGTTTGTTTATTTTAGTTCATTTGATTTGATTGAATGTTTAATGCTTGATATGTGAGGAATCATTGTTCTTTCCTTTAGAACTTGAATGATGATGGGAAACACTTTCAATTTTCAAACTCTTTCAAATCATCCAAACAAGTCAATATCTGGGAACATAATTGAATATTTGGCTTGAATTGTTCCAACTTAAAGTAGAAGCAAGCTATTGTAAGTTAAGGAATTGATTGTGGTAATCTTTTGTTCTAGATAATCATGATTAAGGGATTAACTTGGTTTGACCATAAGGATCAGAGAACTTCCCCTTTTTAAATCTAGCTTCAATCTCACTAATTATAATTTTTACTTTTTATTCATTTTATCTATAAAAATAATATATACAACCCTTTATGATCATATTTCTACTATGCTTATCACTAGTGTCTTTGGATAAGAGAACCCCTCTTGTCAATTGTACTACAATTGACTTGATTCACTTGTTGAAAAATAATCACACCACCGGTTAGCCTTGGAGCAATCTGATAACGATCTCTTGTTAGACACAAGACACAAGTGGGTGGTTCCGCATGTGAGGGAGACTTTCTCTAACTATAGATGATAATATATCATTTGCGCTTTCACCACTAGCATTTATATGTTGGAGAGTTTAGTCGAGGACGATATCTTGTTGGTTGTCCAACATTGTGCTATTGATAATGTTTGTCATAAGATTCTTTATGTCTATTTATCTTTGCAATATCACAAGAATCTAGATGGTATACATTGTTTTTCTTAATTTCACTTTATCTTCTCTATGTTAACTTTGTAGAATAGTTCTTTTTCCTTCAAATATTATGGTAGTCACAAACCCTCAAAATAATAACTTGTTCTAGCAATTGCAGATGGAGTGTTCAGCTGTAGCTAAGAAGAAAAAGAAGAAAAGAAAAGGAGAATCCAAATGAGAGGAACAAGATCTTCATTCACTATTAATTGGCCCAAAGAGGGAGCATAAGAAAAGGGACAAGTCCCCTTGAAATTATATCAAGCAGAGAGGTCACCATCAAACCAATCTCCTAAAAGACATATGTCGTTCTTTCCTATGACCAGTACAAGTTTGGTTAAGACCTTCCTTGGTTGCGACTTCCATGTTTGATCTAACTTAAACATCTCTTTGAGCTCATCTATGAAGAAGTAGTCACGATGGCTACTCTAAATGATCTACTGAATTCTTGTATGGACTTGCAATCTCAGGGCTATTGTTGATGCCAAATGGGATCCAAATTGGTGTGGAGTGGGACCTCAATGGAGTTGAAATCAAAATAAGAGTTGACCTACTTGAGAGAGCTTGTTGAAAGAAGCTTTGAAGGCTAATTTTTCTATGAGCAATCAAGTAAAAGATCTCTAAACTAAAAAAGTTTATTTATCAATGGAGATGTCATCATGGAAAAGTCATGTATGCTATCAGAAGAGAAAGACAAGAAATAAAAAATTAAGTTAAATGACTTGCCTAAGCAACATAACCCTGAGTGCATCACAAGGAGCAACATGCATGGATGAAGGTCAAGAAGAGCATAAACAAATTTAAGAGGTTCATTCTTAGTTAACACAAAGAAAGTTTTAATAAGATCCTTCGACAAGTGACTTTATTTTATCATATTCTTTTGGAAGACGAAAAAAATTGATATTGGACAATATGTCCATGAATGTAAGTTGATTCTAGTTAAAGACATCTTAAGGTTTACCGGACCATTCAGACCATTATGACAACAAAGTTTATCGAGGTGCTTAGATTTTTCATTTTTAATTATAAAAGAACCAATTTTTATAATTTGATTGTTAACACCAATTTTTTATGTATATATTTTTATTAGAGATTGTTAATGATTATAATTATAAGTTGACCTACTATTTCTTTGTTCAGAATATTATTTATTTAAAAATTCAACTTTGAGCATATCCTTATATTTCAAATTCTTTATCAAGTCAAAAACATGAAAACATCTCCATTGATAAATATAAACTCCATATACATGAATGAAGTACACCCTAGTAATGAGGTCATTTTTCCAACATTCCTATAAAATAGAACCTCTCACATATTAGAGCCTAAGAACCTAAGGGCCAAACCCACCATATTGAACAACTTTTTATTTTCAAAATCCATCAACTTCAACGAAAATGACAAACATGGATTCAAATTGAAAAATGAAAATGAAGAATCCTAATGCACCTGTCCCATCAAAGAAAACAACAAACAACAAAACATAAAGTAAAACAAAAGGGAAACACATTATTTCATCACAAAGCTGCAATGTTAAATGAAGTTATAATCGTCATACCTTGCAAAGTAGTGTTTCATTCTAAATTCGGCTTTAAAATCATTTTTCTCCTTTGTTTCAAATAAGAGTTCAATAATTTCGAAAATCTTACTTTTTTTACTCCCCTTTCCGATTCTTGTTACCAAGGGTTACTGACTTGTTGTTTTTAACTTTAATTATCTTAGTTTAAAACAAAACAAATGTTAAAAAAAAATTTAATTAGATTTACACGTGTTAGTTCATTACTTATGAGAACATGCAAAATTATGTTTAAATTTTATAAGGACTAAAATTGTCCAAACTTTTTTAAGAATATTTTTAATATTTTCGCTATTTTACAAAGATACAAAACATAATTTACCCTAATTAATATATAATAATATTTACATTAAATTGTATTTTTTGCCTATTGAATTTTCAATTTGTCTTTTTACTCACGTGCTTTCAATCTTCGAGCAAAAGTTATATTTAATAAAAATTGTAATTGAGACTACAAAATTACTTATTTAATGTATCTAGTTTAAAATTTAAAAATAACGTGTGCGTATTAATTTTAGTTTAATTTTATATAATTGAACCCTAAACCCTAAAGTAACAGATTTTTGAAAGAACATACACCTATTTAAAATTTAGAGTAGTACCAGATTAATTTATAGGCAATTACTTTTTTGGGTTTCTTCATGCACCTCCATGAAATGTTATATAAGTTTAAAATATCCATGGATTTTTTAAATGTGGAATTAAGAATGGTCTGATTATATAATTTGAAATATATTTTTAGATTATGTAAATCCATAAATATATTTTGTATTATATAATTTAAAATATATTTTTAAATTTACATAATTTAGAAGTGTATTTTAGTAATTAAGAATATATTTTTATATTATATAATCTAAAGTGTATTTTCAAATTGTGTTATAATATCCATGAATTTTTTAAATGTGGAATTAAGAAGAATATTCTGATTATATAATCTGAAATATATTTTTAGATTATGTAAATCCATAATTATATTTTGTATTATATAATTTAAAATATATTTTTAAATTTACATAATTTAGTAATGTATTTTAGTAATTAAGAATATATTTTTATATTATATAATCTAAAGTGTATTTTCAAATTTTTGTTATATAAAATATATTTTTAGCTTCAATAATTCATAGATGTATTTTAAATTATGTAATTCTAAAATATATTTTAGATTGTAAAATTCAAAATGTATTTTTTTTAAATTAAATAATGTAAATTGTGTAATTCAAATATGATATTTTTAGATTTGAAAATAATTTAAAATGTATTTTTGAATTCCAAATTTCACATTCTGAAATAGATTTAGATTGCGATGAATAAATTGTATTTTTTTTTAAAATAGTTGAACTCATCTAACATCTTTTTTCAATGTACCATACTATAAACAAGAAATTTATCTTCCATCTTAATTTATCTTATACTCTAATACTGTGATTCATCTCATATTCTAATATTTCTATTTATCTCATTCTAATCTTTTGAATCTTTGGTCACCTAATTTCTTTTATTTAAATCTCTTAATTTATCTCCTTTTGAATTCTCTTTATTCATTTTATATTTGATTTATTTCATATTCTAACTTCTTTACCTCTTAGAACTAATTCTTTATATCTTTATATCGTAGGATCTAATTTATCTTGTAACATCTTACATAATTTACGTCATATTCTAATATTTATATTCTAATGTCTATATCAAACCTAATTTATCTCATTCAAATTTCGTTATCTCTTAAAATCTAATTTATTTAATACATTCAAATATCTCAGAATCTATTTTATTTAATGTTTTTAAGCCTTCTGTCTCAAAGAACTAACTATTTATATAATTTCCTTTATGAATTTAATTTATCTTCAATTTTAATATCTTCATATTTTTGTAACTAATTTATCTCGTAATATTCTCATTTACTTCAACTTTATTCTTAATTAATTTGTGTCATATTAATTAATCATTAAAAAACATTTGGAGGAGGGGCAATCTCTACACAAAAATACTAATATAGAAGTAATTTTAAAAAGAAAAATTTGGAGGGGGGCAGCTGCATATAAGATCCACCATTGTTTATCTACATATAGACTTTTATTTTTTTGGTAAGATAAATTTGAGTTTTTAGCAAAACTTTCATCATATATACTTGATTTCAGTTTCAAGTAATAACTTAAATAAAAATAATGTTTTTTTTCATACTCAAATTTATTAATATACTAAAATGTAAGAAATTGAATATCCAAACATATAATTTAGCCAGTAGAACTCAGGAATCAAGATGAAGTGTGTTACAAGTAGTTAAACTTAATGGGTAAATTCGTTTGATAAAATGTATATACCCAAAAGAGGGTAAATAACATTGTCCGGGAAAAGGTGTGCATCACTTTTATTTACTGTTACAAATGATGTAGTATTACCTCGTACTGAATTTGAATGCCTCCATGTAAATTTACATGTGTTGAAAGAGGATTCTGCTAAGGATTTTTCATGTATCTGCAAGTAATAAAAGATTGTTGATCACTACAAAATCATGGTTGTCAAATCAAGTGCATAAGATTGCACAAAATTAAACGCTAGAAATTATGCCATTCACTATTCTAACATTGCACGCGAGACAATCAACAAAAAGGATGCAAATAGGAATTGGAATTTTGCAGAAGGTTGTGCAGTGAAAAGCATTATTTTTACCCCATATTTCATAGTTATACGAGGTATGAAGACATCATTCATCACGGGAGTCTATAATGACAATGTTCTACGACAAACCATGTCAGACATTTCCACATAAATATATGTTTGGAAAGTGTATACAATTGAAGACAGATATTAGATTGTAGGGCTAAATAAAATGTTATTTCCTTACTGTTTCTTTTTTATGTACCCAGATTTAAGGTTAAGGCAAGTGCCTTACCTTTGTTTGGTAACTCATATATATACATCAATACAGATGAAGAGCAATAACTAGATCTAAGGAGAGAGAAGAATCCTAAGATCATGAGAGGGGAAACATGTCCCAATACCAAAGTAATCTGAAATAGTGAATCAAGGTCAAAAAGGCAAAAGATGCCAACAAGACAAACGGTGATGTCAAGGAGTGATTATGGCAGTGGGAAGGCAACATGTGGAGGACTTGTACCAATAAATAATTAAGTTTTCCTACCAATATGGGGTTTTTTTTACAATAGGAACTCCTGAGGTTCTACATCTCAGCTTTATTTGTTTCTTTATAAAGATCAACTACATATTTTCTTTGGGAGATGAAAATATATTTTCTTTAATAGGAAATACTTAAGTTTTACAGTGGACATTGCCAGAGACAATGAAGAAGACAGAGCGAGACCATACCTGCTCCAATACGAACTTGAATAAAGAAGATAGAGAAAAACAATGCATTCAACCTACAGGTTCTACACTAATGTCCTTGTATTGATATAATCCTCAGGTATGCATGACTGCAAACAATACATCATATGTAATGAAAGAAAAATTGCAACTCAAAACAAAATCATAAAGCACTAAAAGAGACCAACCATTTTCTAAACTAGTCTTCACCTTTAGGTGTCTGGCAGTCCATTGGTTTATCAAGCCTGTGAAATGTTTTTGGGTTGGACAAATCAAGATTTCCACTCTCATAATCAGCAAGGACTTGTGGAAAGACTGGATAGATATTGGGGAAGATCATGTCCTGACAAGGTCTTTAGATGCATTGCATAAAGCACTGGAAATTGCTTATTTCTCCCTTGTGACACCTTTTAGAAAAGGATTTGATATTATCTTGAGAGATGGGTACCTTGTTGCTTTCTTGTTTTGAGGATCCTGAAATTGTTGTCCAACCTGATACAAAGCAGATAAAGTACATTCAGAAACGTGAAATGGGGGAAGACATAACCACACACCAAAAAAAGTGGCATGAGAACCAAATTTAAAAAGATAAAGGCAAAGCTCAGATCTGTGCTGCAACACTAAACACCTTAAAAAGAATAGCACCATAGAGAGGGTAAAAATTTCAAGTCCTTAAGGGCTTTTTGTGCTACAACTCATCATCAATAATGCAGCATAAATGCCATGGTCATAAACTAGCAATAATATCAAAAGATAAGGAGATAATTCTTACATGCTATTCGAGTAAGATTTATGTTGAAAATAAGGCTTTGACTCTGATTCATCAGGACCATTTTCAATTTTTCCGAGACAACTCTGGTTTCTCTAATTAAACTGTTCATCAAGAATATTCTATACTGTATCAACTTCATGCTTGCAGTATTCAAGCTTTTTCCACATTCAATACAGACCTTCAATGGTAGACAACTGCCATATTGGCTCTTATGTGAAATAAGATTTACTTAGTGAGAAAGATGACACTTACTGTGTAGAATCCATCCATAGTTATCTTGCCAAACAACTCTCAACTCAGTGGAAACAGCATTACAAACTAAAACCAGCGATATCTTTGCTAATTTGCCGCACCCAGAGTCTTAAATCCAATATTGCAGCTTCTAGATATTTCTTTCCATTTCTTTCTTTTGACAAAAATCCATGTTTTTGATTCTTACTCCTTGAAACTTTAGCACCATTCAAAAATCTCAGACAAACTTCTAGTCAATAATTTATCAAAACCACCAAGGATCACATCAAGTTGCTGCCCTTGATCAGGTCTACAAATAAGCAAGTCTTCCAATGCATCTCCCTTGTACACTAGAAGATACTTGAACATGCCAATGGTAACATTTTGTACATTTTGCCTTTTACCACAAAGCTTCACACAGACAGCAATTAAAATCTGTATCGGTGTTGCTGGGAGAGAATATCATTCTTCTATGAGCAATCAATAATTGATAGACTGTACTGCTTTCCTTTCCTGAATCATCTTGAGAGGAAGTAGAGGACAAACTCTTTTTAGGTTCATTAAGTAAACCAACCACAAAAGAAGATCATCTTCCCCAATACGGACTAAGAAGGATGGGAGGAAGCAGTACAATACCATCCAAATAGATTAGAGCTTTTAAGAATTGAATGGATATAAGCCTCTAGCTGCCTACTTCCTCTTCAAATTGATGAGAGCCTCTTTTCACCAGGAACAGCTTCTTCGAATTTACCATCTTATTTGTCAATTGCTTACTTAAAAATTTCACCAACCAAACCTGTCTCCAAGAATCGACCAAAAGCAACAGATAGGAGGAGATGGGGATCCATTAGCTTTTATCATATCTACTTTTTAAGGGGAAGAGGATGAATAAAGGAGGGACCACCCGTTAACTATTTTTTTTCAAATCTAGATTGAATACAAAATTCCTTATATGAATCAAAATTTTCTTGCCATTTAGACATTTGTCTCTTCAATAGATCATATGCCTTTAAACCTTGAGGTTCGAGCTTCTTCACAGGAGCATCAAATCTCAACTCAACAAGGGAAAGATCATCAAAGATTTCTTGGCCAACAGATTCAGTTTGCTCAGTGGACTTCTTCTCTGGGACATAAGAAATGAATGTATCATAATTTGTGTCACTATAAACAGACTTTTCATGTGCATGGTCAGCTGCCGACAAGTTGAATGAAACTGGACTGTATAACAAAAAAGATTTTGATTTCGAAGATCCAGCCCAGGTTTCCTCTCCATCCTCAGCAAGGGAGACTGCATGATTATCAAGCTGTGTAGGCCCATAAGCTGAGACAGCAATCTCACCAGCCACCTGCATAACTTCTTTATATTTGAGGCTAAGCTCTGTTTCTACTGAAAATTCACCTCCTTCCATATTTGAGCTCCCATTGCGAAATTTATTAAGCACAAGAAGAACAGGAAAAGGAATAACTGGACCCACAATGTCATCATTGCTGTGGGGTGATGATTTCCTTAAAAAGAATGGAGACAGTTGAGGAAGGTTGGGAACAGCTAAAGATTCCAATGCTACCCTATTGTGATCCAGGTTTCCAACAACTTCATGGCATTCAGCACGACTCAAAAACGCCAACTGCAGCAGTTCCATAGGTAAGTCAGCCCACAATCTTCTCAAAGCAACCTCATGTAAGCTTTCTGGTAGCTTGACATCATTAAAAACAGAAGTAACCGCAGGACATGATCTTAATTGACCAAACCCACAAGCATTTAATTTCTCACATAATAACTCGTGCACTTCTTTGCGTTCTTTGTCATGGGCATCCTTATAGTTGTTTTTTAGTTTTCTAATCAGGAATTGAGTAAGTCCACCACTTGCATATGATTCAAGGTAATCCAATTTTAAGTAGTTATAATTTTTTGGAAACTTGTACTCCTCATCACTCGTGGGATACAGTAAGTGTCTATTCAAACACAATACTTGATCGGGACAATCTTCTAAGTTTCTGGCCTGAGCCCAAGAGGCATGATATCTCTGCAATTCAAACCTTCCCGAGGAAGTAAGCCTTACCAATGTAAAACCCCCATTTTCATCAGGTTCACACAGTGATGCGGCAAGTTTATTGCTTAAAATGCCAAATCCCAAAACTATCTCTTTCTTCTGCTGCCAATCAATCCACTCAGGAAGCGCATCCTTTGAGAACTCTTTCCTTAAGAGACAACTTCCACAATGACACTCATGACCAGACAAATTAATCTCAACTGGAAGCTCCCAAGCACAAATGGTTGGGTTAATCTTCGACGTAACAGATTTTTTACGAAATGGTAATACATTCCCATAGCAGAAGATATTGAACTCACAATTCCAAATACTTCCCAACATAATACAAAACCCAGTTTCAGAAGCCAACTTAAAAGCATCCTCCCTCGAGTGGGACCTCAAATCAGACAAGCTCAATACAGACATGAAGCTAGGCCCTTCAATCCCATGCACCCATTGCAAAACCGGCACCAAAGGCTTCCTCACATCACATAGAAGCAAAACACTGCTAGAAACCACAGCAAAGTAAAAGTTGTCCGGAGCAGCCCTTGCCAACGCAAGAAACCGCTCATTTTCATCCGGAGCATACATTCTTAGCGTCTCGATCTTCATCAAACAACTCACACTACAATCTTTCAGCCTCAAATCAACCAAGAAAACAGCATCAGAACGCGCCACAACCAAAATCCTGGGGTGCCAACTAAACTCACAGCTCAGCCACACCTTACTCTCTGAAGAATCATTCCAGGGCACCTTCAACCTAGTCCCCTTGAAACCAGCACCGGCGCCACAACACTCCAAATCAAACAAAAACAACTGGCCACTCTCCAGCAAAACCACGCTCTCTTCCAATATATGAGGACTCCAACAAGCATGTGCCACAGGGCAAGTCTTGAACATCTTATCACCCAAACAAACCACGCTAGGTCTATCCAAAATTTGATTGTGCCTCGCAGCGAACCAATGAACGGAATATAGAGTAGTAGCCAACAAATACCCGATAACTCGAGAAGCATCATCATCCTCGTCATCACTACCTGTGAAACCAAAATCAGCAACAGGGTTAACAGAAATGTTCAAGATACGGTGCGAGGAGCCTGTAGAGGCGTAAAAGACGTCGCCTTTGGTATCGAGCTGAGTATGGAAACGCGAGTCCTTGAAGCGGAGAGTGAAAAACGCGAGCTTGTGGTCGTTGGAGCCAGCGGGGAATAAAAGGAGGGCGTAAGGGCAGTGGGGGTAGGTGAGGAGGTGGAGGCGGTTGTGTAGGAAGGGGGGAGCGGCGTCGTTTTGATGGGTGGAGGAGAAGAGGGAGGCAATTGAAGAAGCGGTGGAGGGGAGAATGGAAGGAGGGTGGGAAGAGAGAAGGAAACGGGAAGGTAAAAGGTAGGGAGGGCAGTAGAGAGATGGTAGCAGAGAGGGGGAAGAGAAGAGAAGGGAGAGAGAATTAGGGTTAGGGTTGAAGAGAAGAGGACCTAAAGGGAGAGAAGGGGAATTGGAGAGAAGAAGAGGAGCTACGGTGGAGGAACCTACTGGGAAGAATGATTTCCATTCTTCTGAGAGTTCCATTGCAATTTCACAATCCCTCTCACAGATTCACCTTCTCTACCACACCTTCTAGGATCCTGATATATATTGACACTCTTTGTCAACTAACATAAATCTTCATTTTTCTTATCAAGATCATAGGAAAGAACAAGATGATGGGTCATGCAAAGTCGGTGCGGCTTCATTGGATGCTTGACTAGACAAAAAACATGCAAAGAAACAAAACCTAGCAGATAACATAAAAGAATACTAGTTCATCGTTATCATATGCCGTCAAGGATTCAAACATAAACAAACATTAAAAGGAAATCGAAAAATAAAAAAACCAAGCTTTCCTAAGTTCTAAATGCACTAAACATACTAATAAAAAAAAATGTAAAACTAAATTCCATAGTTTACACTCAAATAGATTTTTTTAAAGTGCAACTATCCAAAATTCTCACCAAAAGCAGCAATCAGCACAAAGGCCATAGGTATTTTAATAGTAGGTTAAGGCACGGGAAAGATTTTATTTATAAAATAGGAAAGATTGTATTTATGAAATATTATTAATATATTAATAAATAATTAAATAATTATAATTTATGTAGATATATATTTTAACTATTTTCATTGTAATAAAAATCTTAGCGTCTTATATAAATAATTTTATACATTAAAATATTTTAATAATAATAAATTTTACAACATATATACTTTCATCTAATACAATCAACTCATACAATTTGTAAGTAAAGAAATTTATACAATATAACAAATATTAGAGTTAACGAAGCACTGAAGTGGTTTAGAAGAGAAAAGTATACTCTCTAGTAGAGGTAGATTAAAGTTTAGAAACTTTTCAGAAATACAACTAATAGTGTGATTGTGAAAAGGTATTTATAAATAATAACTAATAAGTAATAATTAATAATTTTTATAGCAATTAAAAAAATGTTATATTTCTAGGTATTGAAATGATGAATGGTAATTTTTGTAAATAACAGTCATACTAATTAAATTGGTATTTTCCATTATGAATGAGAAGTACAGACAACCATAGAAAGAAGATTGGGTAAACAATGAGTTTAAAATGTAAGAGTTTGAAAAATACTTTAATAGTTAGGTATACGTTTTAATGTGAAATAAGAAATTTTTATGAGCCAACACATCAATCCAATTCAGCAGTGCATGCCTAAAAAATGCACTCTCATGAATAAATAAATATTTTTGTGGTTAAATTCTCATTCACACATATCCCTACCTAAAAAAATTAACAGAATTTCAAATAAAGAGCGTGGTGCATATTTAAATGCAGATCATAAATTCATTTTAATATATCATATTTTTAATTCTAAATTAGCAAAAATTACATTTTATAATTAGTATTTTAATTTAATTTATTTTTAATTAGTTAGCGTATACATTTAGTATGAAGTAGGAATACATTTTTCTAAATTTTTGGAAATGACAATCATACTAAATAAATTGATACTTTCCATTATAAATGAGAAGTATAGAAAACCATAAATTCATATTGGTGCATATTTGAACATACATGTACACATTATAATTTCATTTTAATATATCATATTTTTAATTCCAAATTAACAAAAATTACATTTTATAATTAGAATTTTAATTTAATTTATTTTTAATTAGTTAACATATACATTTAGTATGAAGTAGGAATATGTTTTCTAAATTTTGGGAAATGACAATGATAGTAAATAAATTGTTATTTTCCATTATGAATGAGAAGTACAAAAAACCATAAAAATATTTTTTGTGCATATTTGAACATATATGTGCACATCATAAATTCATTTTAATATATCATTTTTTAACAACCATGACAGCTTTCTCTATTGCATTCTCAGATGAACTGTCATGTACATGTTTTGTACTCTCTATGTCAGAAACTGAATCATGTGTGTAGTTTAATCCATATGAAAATGTTGTTAACTTATTCTTTTGGCTTGTGAATTCTTGGTTGAAAACCATCTTAATTTTCTTTGTTGGATTGTGGTCTGATTTGTCACGGACATCTACAATGAAGTTTTGATTTTAATACATTAACAGTAAATAATAACCAACAATGAGAACCTCATTTACCTGTTGTTAAAACAGAATTTGCTTCTCCATAAGAAATTGTGGTTGTCCGAGGACTTTGTTTGCTGCAATTTTTATCTGAAGTACCTTAAGAAATCAAGTCATCAATGATAAACTTCAATTCTATATTTAAAAAAAATGGCATATGAGGTTCTACCTGTAAGTTTGGTAGCTTTTTTGTGTAACTTATTATGAAGGATGATTCCTTTAGTTTCTTGCACACTTTGACTCATCTGGATCCATATGCATATATTGTTGTTAGTGAAGTTCAGATAGTTGTTAAATTGTTTTGACAAAAGAATTTGTCAAATAGGTAGAGATCAGTGAAAGTTTAAAGCGGGAATCCAAATTCTCTTTTTTGGATGCACTTTGACTTTCTCAAATTTGGGCTATTCCTATGGTCTGCACAAATATATACTACATCATCTCCTTATTGTTCTCAAGTAAAACAAATTAGGCTAGACAAAAAAGATTTACAAAAGACAGTCAAATTGTATTTATAATTAATTATAAAGCACAGATGAAAGTTGTCTGCACATTCCCAAAATTACTGACAAACATTTTAAAAGAAAATTTTATGAAAAGTTATACACACGATTCTCTATTGATCTTGGTAGCTTCTCAAGGTAGATATTGAACATGCCCAATTCTATCTCAATTTGAATATTGTGATATAAGCAGTACTATTCTAATATTTACTTCATCTGATCATGGTATCAATCTTACTATCACTATTGTTCTAAGGCAAGCTGTGCTTCAACATTTGCTTACTGATTTTGAAGTTAAATTGCTCATTCTCATCCAATCTGTGGATGAAATCAAAACTCGTCTTTAGCTTAAATATGCACACTATCTTAAAAGGAGATGGTTTTTTATGCAATTTGTTTTCAGAATTACTGGAAGCTTCTGCAGCATGATGTTAATGTCAAAATTCAACTCAACAACTCTTACAAAATTGTATCTTAGCTGACTTGAATTTGAATGTCATAACTATCATTCACAAAAATCATAAGGCTTAATGCTAATTCCTTTGTGTAATTGTATTCACAAAGATCAATAAAGTTTAGCAACAGTTGGACAATCTATTCATCATAATGTCACCAAAGAAAGAATGTTTGAGCTCAAATCCAATACTACCCTTGAAATTTCATTTATTACAACCTATTAATAAATCCATTACATGGACTAAAGTCATGCACTGCATAACACACTTGAAAGATACAAACAACACATTTGATTATTCACATTAATAATCAAATCTCAAATGATTTATACATGTTTAAAATATTGTATGAACAATCTTCAATCTTATAACAATGTCGTGGAACATTTTGGTTCACCTCTGCAACTTTGTTATGACAGAACTTTCAGCATACTCTAACAATCTTCATCCATTGAGGATCAAAACATACAAACCTACAAAATAGCAATACACAACTATACAATGCAATACATAACATGTCATACATAATAGTAATCATAATATCCTCAAAACATAAAATAGTTATGACATTGTTTTGCATAATATATCAAATCTACTACAATATTACATAAGTAAGCAAATTACTCTCATATCCTCAAAAGATCAAATGTCACACATAAATTTTAAATAACATTTCACTTCTCAATTTTAACAGTTATTTTGAATGTCTTGAGTGACAGATTTTCCTCTGCAACTTACAACAATGGTGGAGATTGTCTCTTGAGTGGAGTCACTGTAACACTGTCATTGCTCAAATCCACAGTTTGAGATTGCGACTCATTGCATTCACTCCCAAACTTTGTCAACAAATCCTGTTTCAATACACACACTTTCAGAACAAATGTTTTCAACTAATGCTATTGTCTATTAAAATTTATTTATATCTCTGTGATGTTCTCACAGGAAGCATCAGTTAATGCTAGCTTTTCTTTTCCTTTTTTTCCATCTTGATCATATATCTCCTTATCAAACAAATGAGGATTTAAACAAATCAGTACTTAAGAAACATTTTATATTACAGACATTGTACAGTAAAACATAACTTATCAATGAACTATTATTGTCACTGATGAAACGTTGAATGATGTCTTCATCCACACAAATTTTTTTAACTCTAAAGGTTTGCTCAAACCTGAAGCCTTTATCCATTTTTGAATCAACCTTAAACAAAACCTTTTTCTCCAATATTTTTGCAAATTCATTTGGAAGATTTTTGTTCTAAAATAAAAATTTAAATTCAAATTAATCAATGCACGGGTTATATATATATATATATATATATATATATATATAATTTACATTTAAAGGTGTGCAACAATAACCTTATCATGGCTTTCAAACATTTCAGCAC
Source organism: Phaseolus vulgaris (assembly GCF_051622355.1). Classification (NCBI taxonomy): domain Eukaryota; kingdom Viridiplantae; phylum Streptophyta; class Magnoliopsida; order Fabales; family Fabaceae; genus Phaseolus; species Phaseolus vulgaris. The sequence goes on from NC_143508.1 coordinate 8,953,124, forward strand.
ATGATTTACTCAGCAGTGAACTTGCTTCTCTATCAAAAAGCATGAAGGTTGTAGAATCAGTGTCATCTATCACACGAAGTTGCACTTTATACGTGCCATACAAATACAATATGTTCAACGCAACACATTAGTATTGTACTATAATCAATATCCGAGAATAAATCAATAACACATACTTCAAAACGTGTACCTAAGGGTGACCTTCATTACGTGCTTATTGCATTTTTCACAAAAAAACATTTTGGAGTCGCGGTAAACTGCCTTGTTACATATGCATGCAGTATACCACCAATCATCATCGTCCATAACATGTTTTATAGTTGCAAGAACTATGAATGTGTTGACTTGTTTCAATGACATGTAAAAATAAGTGGAAACAAAAGACAAATAAGAATTTAAAATATATAATGACGTTTACTTCTCTACAATCCTTCAACTCTGTTATGGTGTTCCTGACGGTGGTCTGAAGAAACTCATCTTCAGAAGTTTGCTTTGAAGATTCACACAGTTGGTTGAACCCCTGCGATGGAGAGTCCATTGTTTCTAACAATCTTTACCATTAAAACAAAATTATAATACATTCAAAAAATCGTTTCACCAATATCAAATAATGATATTTCTAAAGTACCTCTTTTTCAACAGTAATGCTTTTTCAGTCAGTACATTATATTTCACTCTTGTGTAATCAATACAGTTTTGAACATAGATGTTGTCTATATAATAAAAAATTAACATGTAAGAAAATTAAAAAATCCAAACTAATAACAAATAATAAAGATAAGATACTTTGATTCATCCAAAATGATACCTCTGAAGAACTTGACTTTGGAAAATTCTATAGATATGACTGCATTGTCTACTTCCCAAGTTGATAGGAATGCATTTAACTGATCTACATAGCTCCCAAAAAGGGTGCATTTAATCCTAAAACTACTCTCACAAAACAACTATGTTACACAATCAGTTTAAAAAAGAAACAATGGTGAATAGAAGTTAGAACATTACCCATCACAATCTATGGAGATGACATTCATTTTGGTAACTTTTCCTTCCTTTGTCAACTCCCGCTCTGTGCCAACTCCAGTCAGAATTCCAATTATATATGCGTAAAACACTACTGAAGTTAATAACAGAAAACTTGTATTGAAAAGATACCAAACATCAGCATAAAAGTTAATTTAACTAACCCACTAAAAAGTCGGTCTCAAAGCCAGTAGCAAAAAGCAGTGAAAGAGGGGTGTAATGTGGTTTAGTTTGTGGTACCACTTCATTAGCCGTTAAAGATACCTTTGTTCCATATTGGAAGTTAATGTTATAAGCATGTTTAGTTGTTCTGTAAGATCCTAAATTGGATGTCAGACTAAACGATTGGATGGAATACACATGACCTTCAGATATCTGACTCTGGAATTTATATATTAGTGTCCTCCTCACATATGCATGGATTCGTACTCCCTAAAAAAATACATAAGGAAAACATGTTCAAAAGCAACACATATAAAATATGTGTATGTCACAACTATGAGTTTTATGAAAAACTTACTTGTTCATCTTGTAGCCCCGTCTCTAGTGAAAAAGAGATTTTCTGTTTCATGAAATCTTGCACACACCATAGCCGTAAGACTCTAACAACCACATTCCATGACTCCTTTTTTGAATTCACATCATTTAATACATTGATTGTTTGATCTAATTTCAATATAGACATAGTGTATTCCATAAAATAGAGAAAACAATTTTAGTGAGAGAAACACAATGACAAAATAAAATTTCAATATGAATGTATTCACAATGCTGAAGTTCATTTAAATAGAGTCAACATTACCTATCTTTATAGCACACCTTCATAATAAATGTATATGCTTTCCACATTCAACTTTCCATGTGTCAACTAAATTTTAACACCGTTAAGGTAAACCCAAGGCATGAGTTTTTTTAGAGCAAACATAAATTAATTGTCTTGCCAGAATTCTCCCCTCTAGACAATGAAAGGTACATCACGTTGCCTATATACAAAAGCAATTCTGCACATACTTTTTACAGTTTTAGGATGGCTTCTTGTACTTTATACACTATTGCAGAAAAAATTGATCATTGTCCACTGCTCTCATAAACCTCATTCAAACAATGTTATGAATCCAAACAAAATTAGTACCATTTTGGTGATACTTTCAGAAATCCACTTTCCATTTGGCAGCCCAATTTGAACAACGTTTGGGAAAGGCCATGGTAGACCTTTTGCTCTACCACCCAGAACTTCATAGGATTGGCAGCTGTGGCAATTGGTTCACTTCATGAAACACACCAGGTTGAATTATACAGATATGCAAACATTGATGAATGTGCAATGCTCTCATAAACCATAAAAAAAATGTTATAAATGCAGTTCATGCAGCAAAAAGTAATTTTGCACATACTTTTTACAGTTTTGGGAAGGCTTATTCAAGTTTATACACTATTGGAGAACACATTGATGAATGTGTCTCGTAATACAAACAAACATCATTGAAACATTGTCATAAATTTTCTCAAAATTGGTGCCACATGAATTCCCACAATCCACTTTATATTTTTTTTATTAAATTTTACAAATTACAATTTTTACAAACTTATTTGAAGATATAAATGGTGATAAATGGTGAAACTTTATTCTTGAAGCAATAATCAGGCATGCAAATATAGAACACATATTGGTAAGCTGGCTTGTGTAAGTGTTTTTTTAGAAGACTTATTCAACTTTATACAAACAAGCGTCATTGAAACAATTTCATAAATGTAGTCAAATTTAATGCAGTCAAATTGGCGCCACATGATTTCCCAAAATCCACTTTCTATTTTTTTTTTATTAAATTTTACAAATTACAGTTTTTACATTTGCCTTAATTTTAGGTTGATTTGATATTGATATTACAGGGGAAAATGGAGGATGCGTTCTCCTTGTATGAACAGGCTATTGCTATTATATTGAGAAAGGAAAAGAACATTCACAAACATTGTCAATCTTGTTTGCTCTGTATTCTGGATTTGTATATTTGGTATGTCCTTAACATTTTAAGCTAGTTATTGGTTTGACATGCAATATTCAAAGTGGACTTCCCAATTCTTACATGCAATATATTAAAATTGGGCTTTATACAATACTGCATTATAAAATATTCAAATTCGAAATTCCAATTCTGAAACAAATTAGAACATTATTCAGTTAAAATATTGCTAATACGGTTAAATTAAATAAATTTGAAAAATAAAATAAAATAAAAAACATAACATGAGAAAAATATTGAGAAAAAACATGAGAAAACATATTGACAAACAAAAAATGAAAGGATGGCAGAGAAGATCAAAGTTTGCAACTTTGATAAAAAACAGAGAACAAAAAAAAAAATTAAGAAAGCTTTTGCATGTCAGAAAGAAATGTTTTTTATCAGAAAAAGAGAACCAAATACACAAAAATATTGAGAAAAAGCATGAGAAAATATATTGACAAACAAAAAATGAAAGGATGGTGAGAAGATCAAAGTTTGCAACTTTGATAAAAAAACAGAGAACAAAAAAAATTTTAAGAAAACTTTTTCATGTCAGAAAGAAAGGTTTTTTTATCAGAAAAAGATAACCAAAGACCAAAAAATATTGAGAAAAAGCATGAGAAAACATATTGACAAACAAAAATGAAAGGATGGCAGAGAAGATCAAAGTTTGCAACTTTGATAAAAAACAGAGAAGAAAAACAAAACAAAAATTGAAGAAAATTTTTGCATGTAAACTAATAGAATAGAGAAAAGGGAATAAAATACAACCTGAACAGTTGCAGGGCCTGTTTGAACACATGGAGGAACTGTTTGCCATCTTTGAAAGAAAGAAGCAAAAGAAGCTAAAAATGACAATGCAAAAGTGGGAAACTGAAATATTATTATTAATATTAAAATTACAATATAATAATAATAATAATAATAATAATCATAATCGTAATATAATTATAATAATCATAATCTTAATATAATAATAATAATATTAATATAATAAAATTTTGTTGAAGTTTATTAACATTCAAAAGAGATAATGATTGACTGCAATACTACTATTTTGCATAACTCGTCTTAAGTTCAGTTATGAATCTATACTTACAAATATTTTCCATATTACTATTTGGTACAACTGCAATACTACTATTTATTATTCATTAATTCTTAAGCCTTCTAATTTATTCAATGTTCATAAAATCATTTAAATAATATTGAATGAAAATCAATGTCATTATATTTTTATTTTTATATCATCTAAATGTAATGTTTATTAACATGCTGTGATTTTTCAAAACACAAGCAATAGAAAATAGTTTTCAAACAATCTCAAAATATTCATATTCATATCTATACACAAAACAAAGGAATTGACCTTGAATCTAATATAAATAAATTACATCAAAATTTGATTTTACATTCATATAGATTTCTTTCATCAAAGTATACAAAATGTTTTTTTACACAATCAAATTGATTTTACATTGATATATACTTCTTTCATCAAATTATAAAAAATATGTCTTTAAACAATTACAAAATTCTTTGATCCTTGTATCAATCCTACATCTGAAAGTTCTTTGATCCTACACATTGTTCTTCAAATGCAGCCTACACAATAAGCAACAGCATGAGTATGTTCTTCAAACTGATCTTCATATTGTTCTTCTTACATAAGCAGTAACCAATATGACAAATGTCAAAACCAATAATAATGGATAATTCAAATTCAAAAAGAAATTACCTTTTATCAGAAACAGAGAACCAAAGACCAAAAAAAATTGAGAAAAAACATGAAAGGATGGCAGAGAAACTTTGATAAAAAAAAAACAGAGAACATAAACAAAAACAAATTTAAGAAAGCTTTTGCATGTGAGAAAGAAAGCTTTTTTATGAGAAACAGAGAACCAAAGACCAAAAAAAAAGTGAGAAAAAGCATGAGAAAACATATTGACAAACAAAAAATGAAAGGAAAGCTTTTTTTTTATCAGAAAAAGAAAATCAAAGACCAACAAATATTGAGAAAAGGCATGAGAAAACTTATTGACAAACAAAAAATGAAAAGATGGCAGAGAAGATCAAAGTTTGCAACTTTGATAAAAGAACAGAGAACAAAAACAAAAAAAAAATTGAAGAAAGCGTTTGCATGTCAGAAAGAAAACTAATTGAATAGAAAAAAGGGAATAGAATACAATCTGAATAGTTGCAGGGCCTGTTTGAACGAATGGAGGAACTGTTTGCCATTTTTGAACTCAACAGTAATGAAGAAAAACAAACACACTGAATAAGTTGGATGAGATGAAAAAAAAGCCAAAAATGAGAAATAATATCACCTCGTACAAACCTGGAACACGAACTCAACAAAAATGAGGTAAAATACACTGAAAAAGTTGATAAGATGAACAAATCAAAAGAACAAAATATCAGAAAGGCAAAAATAAAGAGAAATGAAATGAACACATGCTTACAACCCTAGAACACAAAATCACCCTAGAAACGGTATAAAGATTACCTCGTTCAATGTCAAATGAAAAGAACAAAACCGAACAAAAATGAAATAATGGCTCTATACAACACTGTATATATAGTGAAAAATAAAGGTGTTTTGGGGAAAAATTCTTTCAAATACGGATCTATCTCTGAAGTTGCCAAATTGGTGAAAATGAGTAAAGGAGAGTAATTAGATTTTAGAGACAAAGAGAATGGGGAAAGCGAAAAAAACCTTAGAAAGCATAAATTCAAATTTAAATTCAAAAATCATTACCTGAAGGGTGCTCTGTCATTGTTCTACAATATCTGCTGGAATTGACATTTGCACAGCCATAAAAGCTTTTGGAAAAGCCATTGCTAGGCACACAGAACACACATTCATAAACCCTAATTTTTCTTCCACCTATGCATATTGGGCCTGTTCACTCATTTTGGGTCAGCAGAACCATGAGCTCGTTTTCTTCCCAACTAAAGTCTCACAATGCGCCACGTGTAAAACATTCTTCTTCTGGTAAATTTCAATTTTTGTTTCTTTTTTTAAAAAATTCGTGAGAGCGACACGTGTAGAAAGTTGTCTGTTTGTGCTCCCTTATAAGTATAGATAAGTTAGGCCTTATAGTTCATGTCTAAGCTGAAAAGGGACTTTCAGTTAAGAGGCTTGTTAAAGCTAAATAATCAGAGGATTGGAAATTTGGGAGTATGGATCCGTGTTTGGTCAACAGCGTGTAGGGTTGGCTCATTCGGAGTAGTGGATGCGGACTAATTTCTCTGTACTGAATAAGAGTTAGTTCGTATACAATTTTTTTTAAATAAATTGAATACAAATGTTTGCTACTGAAAAATTGAATATAAAATAACTCAATCAAAATATTTGTTACTTTTTGCATTGTTACGAAATTGAATAATAAAATTCAATAATTATAAAATATTGAATATAAATTGATTATATGAATAAAAAATTGAACCTATGTTTGTTAGTATTGTAAAACATCAAACATCAATATTCTTTTCTTCCATTTCAAACCTAGTCAAACATCAATAATTCAATTAAGATAAAAATCAAACATAAATATTCTTCCATCTCAAAACATACCCAAACATCAAACAACTACACCACTACATTAAACATAGCCAATTCAAAAACATCAATATTCTTCCATTTCAATAACATTGGATGCATGTTAGTACATTCTTCATCCATTCCAATTCAATTTACAAATTAAGATCCTGACAAAAAATATAGAATAAACATATAATTAAAATTAATGGTTCAACCAATATGATTGTCATACAAAATAAATGATAATCATACAAAATGAAATATGATTTTACTCGCACAATAAACCGGAGAAAGAAGAAATGTCATACATTCCAATCCATTTTGCAAATTAAGATTCTATCGGGAACTATAGAATTAACATATAATTGAAACTAATGGTTCAACCAATATGGTCATCATACAAAATAAATGATGGTTCAACCAATATGGTCATCATACAAAATAAATGATAATCGTACAAAATAAAAATGATTCTACTCCCACAATAAATAGGAAGAAAGAAATTATGGTTCAACTAGTTCAGTCTAATTTGAAAAAACATTATTCACCTGTTTTTATTTATATATTTTGAATGTATTTAAACATAGTGTTTGACATAAGTACACAAGTTTGTCTTCTTTTTTTGCGGGTCAGCAAGCCAGCCCGTCCCACTATTGGCCCGCATAGGCTGCGGGTTATGCGGGACGGGCTTAAGCGGATCAACAGGATGAATTATTGAACTTGTTTCACGCTTTTTACTAGCAAGCTGCAAGCCAGCCCGCCTCGCATTGTCAAGCCAGCCCGCCTCGCATTGTCATCCCTAGTTTGAATGTTGAAAGTAAAATTCCTCTAAATGCTAGAGATAAAAGATTGATCTAAGTAAAAGTTCTTTACAATATTAGTTGAAGTTTTCATTTCTTCAACAATGTGCTACCTAGCTTGTCACTGTGTCACGTTTACAAGCACAATTATTTCTCGTAGGAGGCTAGGTTATTTTATGATAACACATTTTTTCATGTAATTGTTGGACAAAAGCTAGAATACAATTCTATATTTCAATTTTTTATTTACTAATTAATAAAAAAATAAATTACTGTATCATTTAAAAATTTAAATTAAGAATATGCATCTTACTTTTTAAACATTAACAGAAGTAAAGTTAAAAATTATATATGACCTTTTCATACCATTTGATTGCATCCATTGATCAGTTTTTCATATTACAACTATGATAGTTTTAGTGTTTTAGTTTCATATATGTAAGCTTAGAATTTGGTGGAGAAAAACATAAAATCATGCTACAGAATGAATGCAATGGTTTAGAAATATAGAGATCTACAAAATAAATAAATAAAAGTGATGGTATTGGTGAATGTATCATTTAAATTTTATATTGCAGGAATTTATTTAATTGTTATATGTAATTTTTTTTTAAAACGTGTCTATACAGTAATTTAATTTTGTTGTACAAAATTGCTACTTGCAGTAGTATTTTTGCTGTATGAAAATACTTGTTTGTAAAAATTAATTTTTTATACAAAAAATTTGCTTGTGTGCAGTAATTTAAAAATAATTATTGTAGTATTTTGTAATTTGTTGCATTTTAATTATGTTGTCTTTTAACTCTTGTTGTTTATTAGACTTGTTTCTATTTACATTCTAATTTAGGTATCTGAACTTAGGTCTACTGATTCATTTGCCGTTCAATGCTCATACATGGTGTTGTAAGGGTAATTGATGCATTTTCTTACTGCTTCAAAGAATCTCACTAATAATACTAGTTGATACACACTAAACATTTCTCCAAATAATATCTCTTAACGGTTTCTTTTTAAATGTAATAATTCAGAATCATGAGCTTAAAGAAATTAAGGATGGTGCATCTTTGATATCACCTTGTAGGGTTTCTTTACCATCATTGAGCAGATACATCTTTTGTTGTTAATATTATACTAATTAAATTAAATTATAACTTTTCATGTGGAGAGAATGTTTCCTTATTAAAATATCTATGCGCATTTTGTGGGTCTTTTGGAAATTCTAGGATTCAATTTTATGGATTCATTGATCATAGGGTAGAATATAAACAAAAGTTCTAGTACTAATTTATGAAACAAAGTATCTTCCTATTCTAAATTCTAATCCCTTTTATTTGCGTAGTTTTTAATAATAGGATAAAATATGTTTTTCAATTTAGAAAACTTTCATTTGCGAAAAATTGACTGGTCTTTATATAATAGGTTTATTTTTGTTTCCGTTTTAACTAGTCCTATTAAAAACTAAGAGTATTTTTAATATTGAATCTTCAACAAAGATTTTGTCCTACGAAAATGTTTTGTTAGCACTCTCTGTTTGGTGAGGATATGACAATGAAATTTTTTTTAATTGTGATGGGAGTGATGTGGCAAGAAGGCTAGTTTTGTAGAAAAATGTTAGGATTTAGGCATTGAGTGTTATTGGACGTGGGAGAAGAGAGGAGGTTGGCAGTGAGAAGCGCGAAGCTGAGAAGGGAGAAAGAAAAGTGGTAAGGTCAAATGGACAAAAAAAAGCAGCGACCTCATCAGACGGGGTTTGGATCATTATCGGAGTTATTCGTGAAGATAACCAGTAGCACAAACCAAGCTTTTTAGGGTATAGGGCGTTTGAAATTAGGTAAGCGTCTTTACTGTGCGAACGTTGTTGTCTCTTTCTTTGTTGTTTAAGGCTTGTTTGGATTAGGGGAGTGGAAATGAGGAAGTGAATTTGTGATGATTTAAAGGGAAAGTGTAAAGAAAGTTAAGATGTTTAGATTAAGGTAAATAGAATGGAAAGTGTGGAGAAAGTTTATAAAAGTTTGTGAATGATATGATGGGTGTGATTAAAATTATATATTTTTTAATTGATAAAAATGTAAGTTTACAAATTTATCCTTATATTTAGAAATATTTAAAAATTAATTTTATATATTTATTAATAAATTATAATTATTTTTAATTAAAATATTATTTAAATATTTATAATTATAAATATTTGATAAAAAATTATTTTTATATTAAATAAAATTATTATTTTTATCTTTACTTTTTTTAATTAATATAATTATTATATAATTTTATTTTTTAATTATTAAAAATATAATTATTTATATTTTTATTTATATTTTTATTTATATTTATAATTTATTATATATAATATGATTAATTATTTTTTTATAATAATAATTTTTTTATAATGTTTATAAATTTTATATTTAAATAATAATTATATTTTAATTAAAAATAATAAAAATTTAAGTTTAAAATAAAAGGGTAAAAAAGTAAATGAGAATAATATATATATATATAATATATAACTTTCTTCGCATTGTTGCAAAGAAAGTTTTGTGTAGAAATTTTTTGATTAGCGTGCTATTTTGTTTTTATTACGTGTTTTTCTTCTCTTTTTATTGGCAACAGTGATTGTTCGTTTTTCTGCGCTTGGAAACAAACACAAGCTAAGTGTTCATTGTCATGACTGAATTTTTTTTTATTTTGGTGACTGATAATATTGTCCATTTACACGATATTAATGTTATCATGTTATCACCGTTTGAAATATTAGATTGGGTTTGAATAAATTTTTGTTTGTGTGTTTGGTTCTTGCAAGATATGGTTATATGTTTCATAATGTGGTTTGGTAGTGAGTTTAGATAAGTAAAGGCATATTTTGCATTACTTAATAAGACAATAAGAAGATGATAAGTAGGTGAAGTAACCAGAATTTTTTATTGGGGTGTCCAGTTTTGATTCTCAATGCATGGGATGACTAATGTGAAGGAAATACCCATTTTGTGTGTGTTTGTGTGCATAGAATGCTTATAGGTTGATGTATGAAAGAATCGTGGGGTGAATTATGATCTTTGAGTCCAGTCCTTGAATTTGTGAGGAAGTAACCAACATTTTTTAATAGGGTGTCTAGTTTTGATTTTCAATGCATGGGGTGGCCAATATGAAGACAATGCCCTTGTTTGTTTGTTTGTGTGCATAGAATGTATATAGGTTGATGTATAAAAGAATTGTGGGTGAATTCTGATATTTGAATCCGGTCCATTACTTTGTGAGAAAGTAACCAAAAATTTTGATTGGGGTGTCTAGTTTTGATTTTCAATGCATGGGGTGGTCAATGTGAAGGCAATGCTAATTTTTTGTGTGTTTGTGTGCATAGAATGCTTTTAGGTTGATGTATGAAAGAATTGTGGAGTGGATTTTGATTTTTGTTATGAATATATTACAAGATAACTAAGTAATATATTGAAAAGAAATCCTTATTTGCAAAGTTTACACCTCTAGTCTCATATGCTTAATTTTAGTCTCTCTCTAAATTTCACAAGATATCACAACTTATTACGGATATAAGAATATGGTTGGCCTACATAAAGCATAAGACAGTAAATATGAAACAAATGAATGCACCCAAACAAAGTAAAATTCATCAAACTACTTTTTAATTACAGACATTTAAGAGTGCTTGTTTGTTCTTTTTCTCATCAAATCAAGAGGAACCCATTTCAAAAACATAACTAGCCCATTAGTGTCTCATTTTGTTATATACAAAAGAAGGAACTTGATTTATACACTCCTTGGTAAAAATAAAATGTTCTTTCTGAAGTAAAGTGGGTTAGGAACAATTTACCTTTCATAAGAACCAAGACTTTGGTGCACGCCACAACATTTTAAGCACACAAAAACTGATATGAAGATGCAATTAGAAAAAAGCAATTCACAATTAGGAGGTAATATGCATTTCACATTTTTCTGTTATAGCAAAATTCACGCACTTAGTTTTCTTATAACTTAATCACAAGGATCTTAATAAATCCTTCCAAAAAAGGGTCAAAACTCAGGCTCATTTTTTAGTATAATAATCACTGATCATGACCATAAACTACTAAAAGAAAAAAAAAGTGCATAGGTGAATACACTTACGCCCATTTAGGATCTAGAGCATTACAATTAGCACAAAAACGATTATCTTTTTGAAGCAATAAATCCTTCATCCTTCTTTACCTGTAAGAGACTTGTCAATCATTCAGCTTCTCCGGAAAATAAAGAGAAAATAACGTTACTTTCTAAGATTATATTATAAATATTATTATATGCTTAATGGTCAACCAAAGATGTAAAGTTTTAGGAACTATGGGTATACTATGAGCAAAATGGTTACCATTCAAAGATTTATTATTACCAATAGTGAGCATTGGCAAGGAAGAATGAACCAAAAAGAAAGTTGAAAACTTGCATCAACTCTAACAACTTCTGTTACAGCAGTAACACTTCCAGTTATGCAAAGACCAAGACAACCATAATCCTGAGAATCAAACAAAGCTAGCTAAGAACACCTTTTGCAGTGCTTTTCATTTAACTAAGAGAGTCTAAGAAAAAATATGAGAAAAATATAGTAGATATAGAACCTTAATTGTCCCACCAGCAATATGCAAGTATGCAAACTTTGGAATAACATCATAACAATTAAAATAAAAGAATAACAACATTGTAGAATATATTTATACTATATATTTACTCATATATATGGTCGGATCACCATTATAGACATTTTTTAAGAAAAAAAATTGAATACAGTTTTGAAGTATCTTTTGTTATTTTTCATTAAACTAATTATTTTTCTCAAGTAATCTTTGTTCATCTAATCCAAACTTTTACAGTACATATTATAAAAAAAAAATTAATACTGATTAGAAAATGATATTAACTACATGCTTGGATAATCTATACACCCCTTCCCAAAGTTCATTTATTGAGAGACAAATAGCAATACCATTCAAAAGGGTTATTCAAACATGCGCTAGAAACATCTAAAGAATGACATTAATTTGAGTTTTGTTAATTTTTCTCTTCCTTTTTCTGAAGGACAATAAGCAAAGGTGGAGAAACGTGCGTTGGTCTTTAGGGGAGCAAAATTTATAAACCAAGACAAGGAAAAGTCATTATGAATAGTACAAGATACTAATGAGTGTTTTGTTTTATTCTGGATCAAGAACCTCTAGCAATGCAGAAGCTGCATTTCCACGAAGATCAAACCTCATCTTGTCAATTTCATCAAGCAACATGACAGGATTTCAAACTGCTACTCTCTGTAAATCAAATACAAAAACAACTATCAATCTAAATCAGATCCCAAAGAAAACCAGAGCAACAAACATGTATCATGAGTTTTTATTCAAGAACTTTTCAATGTTGAATTGTATTCCTGCGCAAATAAAATAAAGAATGAAGGAACTAGAAGGCTTAACTCTTATCTGAACCTTTGCTAGAGTGATTTTTGCCCATTCACACTATACAGTTAACATTTCCCAGCCAAGTTTAAGCATTGTTGCATGATTGATATCAGAAATTGATCTCAATCCAAGGCTCCCCATGTTTCAACTTTCTTGAGAACTTCTTTAGGCCTTAGCTAGAGTTGAAAACTGTAGAATAACATGTTGGATAACAGAGGAAACCAAAAGCACCCTACCCATATAAGTCAACAATGACCCTTTTCAGGTTTCAAACTTACTTCTGATCCTATTGACAATGGGCAATGTATGTTGTTTCCTTGGTTTTCCAGTGAAGACTAGAACTCCCAAATAGTTAGCTGACAGGGTTCCAAACTGAGAGAACTTTAATTATGAATCTCTAGTCCAAAGTATCTAAGGCTTTGGTGATGCTATGTTTAATAGCAATGTTTCCAGCAATACAATTCATATTAAGAAAATTAAATTCAGATTCCACTCCAAAACAATCCAAGATTTTCCAACCATGAACAAAACCTCTCTGATTTAAACGAACCAAAGACATTGTAATAGTACTAGGCAAATGAATTTGAGAGAAAGGATCTTGGTCCTTTGAAGTACTTTCTTGGATTTAAGGTTTCAAGATCAAAATTAGATATTTTTCTCTCCGAACGAAAATATGCATTGAATTTATTGAAAGAAACTAAAAACATGCTAACCAATAAATTCTCTAATTAAGGATTGTATTGAAGAATATCAAACTCCAACTAACAAAGGGAGATATCAAAGACTTGAGATTGATTTATCTTTCACACATCAACTCTGATTTAGCTTGTGTTCTTAGTGTCGTTAGTCAGTTCGTGCACAATATAGGTGAACATAAATTTTGTTATACAATTACATAAAAGTTTCTCCTCGAAAAGGAGATTTGTTCAAGAAGAACTTCAATATCAACCTCCGGATATTTCACATTTGTAAGATGTAAGCTTACCACATGGAAAAGTAAGAAGCAAAAAGTTCTAGTTAGATCTAGTTCAAAAGCTAAACTTTGAGGAATAGTTATTGGACTCTGTGAAAGTTTGTGTCTCATATTACTTTTTGAGGATTTACAGTATGCACTTACTCATAGGGGTGACAATACAGGTTGGCCCTCCCCGCATAAAAGGTAGCCCGCGGACCAGCCTACATAAGGAAAATATTTTTTAAAATTAAAATTTCATTAATTATAAAATATTATTTATATTACTAAAAAATTAAAATTTTATCCTTGTTTCAATTCATTCAATTAAGATAAATATATATATATATATATATATATATATAAATACATTCAAGTATGGTGTTGTTAGAAGGCTTCATTAAAAAGTAATCAAAAAAATTTTTTGCATATATTTTCCTTCTATATGTATGTAAGTATAAGAGTATCTTATCAAAGTTTTGCTACAAAATATTTTAATGAAATCTTTTTTTTATATTATTAAAAAAATTTAATTATAAAATTTACTTAAAATTAAACTCACTCTTATTCTTAATATTAACTTCTTTACATGATTAAAATAAGATATTTATGTTTTTGATATATTAAATTTATTTTTTAAAAATAAAATAAAATAAATGTCACAACAAGAATAATGAGTGGGGTATGAGTTTTTTAGTGTAAAAAAATAAAATATTTTTTTTATTCATGCATGTCAACGAGCTAATTCGCCTTATCCCGCACTTTTTAGTAGTGGGTTACGGGCCGATCTGCATGACCCGTCCTGGATTGTCATCCCTACTTACCCGTCTCATTTAACTATATTGTGATATTAAGAGTGCAAGTAACATTGTTCACAACCCTCCTTATAAAGCATGTGGAGGTTGATAGTTTTTTCATCAAGAAAAAACTTATAAAAAATATTCTAAAATTATCAAATATTCGATAAGATTAACTGATAAATATTTTTATCGAAATTTTGACAATTTTGACAAGTTTTGAAGATTATTAGACAAGTTGTTGGAGATCCCACATCGACTAGAGATTAGAGTCTTTCATTGTATATAAGTGGGTGCAAACCTCAACCCTATGAGCCGGTTTTATGGGGTTGAGTTAGGCTTAAAGTCTACTTTGTAATATGGTATCAGAGCCATTTTCGAGCCTATCCTAGCGAATATTTGTTGGGTCTATCGTGTCACCCGCTATCGGACCACCCATAATATATAGTCTCACGCTCGAGTTGGCAGTCTCGGCGTGAAGGGGGTGTGTTGGAGATCCCACATCGACTAGAGATTAGAGTCTTTCATTGTATATAAGTGGGTGCAAACCTCAACCCTATGAGCCCATTTTATGGGGTTGAGTTAGACTTAAAGTCCACTTCGTAATATGGTATCAGAGCCATTTTCGGGCCTATCGTGCCACCCGCTATCGGACCACCCATAATATATAGTCCCACGCTCGAGTTGGCCCTCTCGGCGTCTAGAGTCTTTCATTGTATATAAGTGGGTGTAAACCTCAACCCTATGAGCCGGTTTTATGGGCTTGAGTTAAGCTTAAAGTCCACTTCGTAATACAAGTTAAGAATTAAGAATGTATTACATCCATTTAAGAACTTGAAGAAGGAAATTGCTGAGATAAAGATATTAGATTTACTAGATTGTAGGTTTGTATAAAATATTGTATAATCAAATCTTCCTTTTAAGTGTATCAAGTACTATTAGAACATTGCATATCTATCTATCTCACTCTATATATATAAAATGAAAATCAAAGGGTGAATTCTATTTTTCAATTGATACACTCTACTTGCGATTCATCATTTATAGCTTCATTATATTTGCTGGTATTCCATGTGGTACTAAGTACATTTGAATGACTGCAATATATTAACTACATGATGTCTAGAACAAAGTGCGGACAAGTGAAATGGAAGCAAAATTAAATGCATTTCAATGAACATTAAAATACATTGAATTTCTCTGGTTGTATAGTTAAAAGTAATGTTCGCAACAAATTATGACAAACCTGTGATAAAGTGGGCAAAATAGTTTAGTTTGATTTTAAATTCTGTGGCAGTTAGAATTTACTACTGCATAAATAGCTGGAAATGTTATTATTCAGGGACCATTCTCATATCAAAACCATAAATGTTCTTGGTTGACACCATTTTCATATCTAATGCTCCAGGAACATGCACTAATCATTTTCCATTGTGTTTGGTAAGAACAAAATGAACAAAAAAAAATTATCTTGTTTGATTAAATTTTTTGGAGAGAAAAGAGGGATTGTGGCAAACCAAAATCCAGAGGTAGGACCAATCACAAACCACCACCTTCAGACCAAAATCCCACCCAATCAAGCCGCCACACACTGTGGCCCCAACCCACAAACCACCGTGATTCACCATAACCAAAAGAGCTTTTAAACTAAATTTTTTAATTAATTGATTAGTTAATTATATTGGATAACCATCTTTACATGATGATCTAATAGTTACTTAAATCTGTAATAGTAGTGTCCGTTGTTGACTGATGTCATGCAATTACCTTTTGTTAGGAAATAGTTTCTGTTTATCTTTTCTGAATCATAAAATAAAAACCTGCAATAGCAAAACAATGCTACATAATTATAACTATATGACAACTTTTACAGTCTCTTTATTGCTAAAAAAAATGTAAAATCAATTAAAAATTATATAACAAAAAATCACTTCGAACTTTTCTCCTTAAAATAAGTTTCTCAATTTTTTTAAAAACCACATGTACTTGATTTATGGAAAATAACACTTACCACATCAGTCCTTTTCTCTTTATTACATACTTTTAAAGAAAAAAAAATACAATTACTATCTCTTATTAATATAGTTATATACAAATATATTTATAAAGATGACATTTTTATATTGAAGTAGAATCGGTGAAAGTTGAGTTTTAAATATTTAAGCTTGCACACAAAAATTCAAATACCAAAAAAAAAAAGACATGATAAGTAGATTAGCAGTGTCCATAGGTTCCATTATTTGTAGGATTTTGTATACTTGTGAATATACATATTTATATTATTATTATTATTATTATTATTAATTATTACATAAAAGGCGATTTTATGGTAGAAGTGGTAAAAAAGAAATGGAAAATGGAAAATGGAGGTGTTGGGTGAGAGGGTGTCCATTAATAAGAATCAACGAAAATGTCAGGGGAAGTGTGATGATCATCATCATATACAGCTTTGGCGTTAGGTGGGGGAAGAAAGGGTGGAGTTGTACACCTAAGCAACGCCCAATTAACGCCGTCAAAAAAAGAGTGTTGCTTGATCGCAGAAGCCCCCATCAGCGACCCTAGCCTCTTTGCGGGGTCCTTAACCAGCAACTGCGATATAAGCTCCTTCATGGCCCCTGAACAACCCGGTTCCTTCGGGAACTCAAGGGCTCGAGCCACAATGTTCGCCAGGGTTAGCTCGTGGTCCATGCCCTTGAAGGGTGTCACGCCGTAAAACAGTTCGAACATAAATATCCCCAAAGTCCACCAGTCCACGGCACTACCGTGGCCCTCCCCGGACACGATCTCTGGCGCCAAGTACTCGTGGGTCCCCACGAATGACATCGACCGAACGTTCATGGGCTCCGCCACGAACGCAGGCCCGCTACGCAGCTTCTGCTTCTTCTTCCGCTTGCGTCTCGGCTGGAAACACGACGCCGTCGGGACTATACAGCTCGGGATTATGCACGACGACGACGCCACCCGTGCGCCCTCCACGTGGCAGTTGTTGCGCGTGGGAAGGGGGTTTTGGTCGGAGATTATCTGTGCCGTTGATGTGGAATCGTCGCATTTTAGTGACAGGTCGAAGTCGGTGAGCATGATGTGGCCGTCAGATCTTATCAACACGTTTTCGGGTTTGAGGTCGCGGTAGATAATCCCCAGCATATGGAGATATTCAAGTGCCAACAAAACTTCGGATGCGTAGAACCTGTGATTAGCATCATAATTATTGAATAATGTTTGTTAGAATGAGTAATCAAAGGTTTTGTTTGTTTGCAAGACAGAAAAATGTGGTTTGTTTTTGAAGTTGGCATGTGTTGTGCGACATATTTGGGACAACATCGATAATCTCCATGCAAATGGAAGAAAATAAAAGAAGTCAACGACATAGGCATATGCATGTCCAAAGTAATTTTAAAAAAGTCGTGTGTGGTGTTTGAGGTGAGAGTGAGACGTGCAAATAATGACAAGAGAACAAAAGCAGTTAGTAAAGTGACTCTTCATGCAAAGGAAGCAACTACCAAGCATTTTCTTTGTAATTTCACCCAGAATAAAAATCAGGGGTAGTTGAACATGTCTCTGAAGGATTCAGCTTTGTTTCCATTGGTCTGCGCTGTGCTGTTTTTTAACACGTAAAAGCGTGCTCAATCAAAAGCAGCAGAAGGAAGAAAATGAAACAAACATTTTTACATGCATTCCAATCTTTTTCAAGCCTCGCCAAACACACAGACAACCTTATCTCATCATGTGGGAACATATCAGGGAACACTCAAAAACCAAATTCCACTACATTACACAAAGATAAACAAATTAATTAATTAATTATACTCTACAAAAATGTTTAATTAGGAAAATCCCTTATCCCTGCCCAAGGAGATTTATTTTCCGCAATAGGGACCACTGCAATTTTAAGAAATAAAACGCAGAAATCCCGCAAAAATTATGGAATCAATTTTAAAATGTTTTATCCCCTCGAGTGTGTGTGTATATATATATAGAGAGAGAGAGAAGAAAGAAGATTCGTCAACAGGGGTAGATTCTCCCGTAAGAAAAAAGCTATGAACTTTTTCAGGTTAAAAAACTCCGTAGTCCCCACAAACCTGTAAAATTGACATTAAAAAATAAAAGAGCAAGTAGAATTTATCCAGCACCTCAAAGGGTGATGATGCGCACCTTATGGGTACCACAGTTTATGACAAAAAATTGAAGTAGCAGCGTGCGTTGTCGTTTTGACTTTGAAAGTAAAATTTTGCATAGAATGCATAGGCAATCACACCATCACGTGCCGCCATTTCCAAATCACTTCTCCAAAACGTCCTCATTATCACATTCTTAACTTCCTAAACCCACTCCAATATCAATGTTCTTCATAAAGATGGTTTAAAATTAAACAAAATAGGTTTGGTTTGGTTGGTTGAGTTGTAAAAGTAAAAGTAAAAGACTTTACTAATTTAATAAATGAAAGAACAGTAAATTAAAATTAAAAATTAAAATGCATACTTATAGTAATAATTCCTTGTGTGTGGTATTGGGAAAGATAAAATTCTATTTCACCTGAAAGCTTTCTACCATCTTTTAAGGGAATGCACGTAAATTACTAGAAACCCATAATGAAACCAACCCTATCATAATATTTTAATACTTATTTAGAATTTATATAAATAATACTCTAATTATTAATTGATATGATTAGTGAATAAATAATTTAACATGAGGATTCTTCCCTCCAGAACAAAAAAAAAAGAGATTGCAATGATTTCATTGGAAGGAAACGGCGGGCGCACCTGACGGCGGATTCGAGGAAGCGTTTGTTGGGGAAGCGCTGGCGGAGGACGTGCAAGTCACCGCCGGGGCAGAACGGCGTTAGGAAGCAGAGCCATTTGGGCGCGTGGATGGACGCGTAGAGCGTGGGCAAGAACGGGTGATCCAACATTTCCAGAATTTCCCTTTCTGTCCTCGCTCTCCCTTCCTTGTTCCTCCTCGCCAAGTCCTCCTTCTCCATCACCTTCGCTGCGAACACCGCGCCGCCACCTTCTTCCCTGGGCTCCGCCAAATAGACGGCGCTCATGTCGCCGGAGCCCAGGCGGCGCGTGAAGCGGAGGTGCGAGAAGGCCAGGGGCCTTGTACGGTGGATGAAAGAGGCGCAGGGGTCGGAGGAGGGCGCGTGAGGCTTGGCGTTGGGGAGTGGCGGGTGGAGAAAGTGGGAGGAGGTGGAGGGCGTGACGGTGGTGGTTTCTGAGCTGAAACTTGTGCTGCGTTTGGTGGTTGTATTGGTGGAAGCGAAGCTGAGACTGTGAAGGTCGTCGGCTAGATCCTCTGTGTCCATGGTTTGTGTTTGGGAATGAAAATGAAAATGAAAATGGAAGAAGAAGAAGAAGGAGAAGAAGAAGAAGAAGAAGTTGAAGTGTATTTGAGTGTGCGTGTGTGAGAGAGAGAGAGAGACAGAGAGAAAGAGAGAGAGAGGTTGTGATCGGAGAAAGAGGGTAATTGTCGGTTAGATCCTTTCCTTTTTTATTTTCCACAGCCACACGCGGCTTTCTATCTCAAAAGGGTTGGGCCGAGAATCTGGGCTTGGCCCACCTTCAAATATTATTTATTACAAAAATACCTAAATTTTTGAAAAAATCAAAATAAATTTCTCAAATATCAAACAAGTTTTTCTAAACTTAATAACTTACTGTTTTAATCCTTAAACACCTGTTAAAAATCATATTTTAAGGATTTCACTTCATAAATAAATATTATAGTAAAACGACTGAGTTTAGTTTTTTTTTTCTTTTTACTTCAGAGATTATTATTATGACAGTATATTTACTTACTTTTTAGAAATGTCTGCTGCTTTAAAAGTTTAAATACGTTTTTTTTTTAAATTATTGATTTAGAAATTTGATATTTACAAATAATATTTTATTTTGTTGTTGGTTCATATTACTGCGTAACATATGTGAATGATTTATGAGTTTAGCAGAAATTTAACCATTAGTATTTGCGGCTTGATTATGTCGTTTTTCTTAATTTTAGTTATTATAAGAAATTTTATGTATTCTCGAAATCAATTTAAAGAAATAAATGCAGTGATTTATAATTTTAAAAACTTTAATATATTTTATTTTTTTAATTACTTAAATATTTGATTTTATCGAGATGAAGAATATTACTTTTATTTTTTCACTTCAATTCATTCATGAACTTCTTTATTTTCTTTTCAATATCTATTTACCTATCAATTAGTTTCTTTTCTCCCCAAGAACGAGTTAACCAAATTTAAGAAGATCGAAAAGGAAATAGGTAAATAGATCGATGAGTTGGATAACAAAATATCAAAATAATGTCAAATTATTTTATTATTGACAACAATCAAATCACGAAGTATTTAGATGAAAAAAAACTATACTAGACACTCAATAAAATGATAATACAAATTTAATTGAAAATATTAAAATTTATTAAATATAAAAAATAGTAATAAACTTATGCCTTAAGCCTGAAGTTTAAAGGTTATATTATTTTTTTATAAGTTTGTTAATAGCTTATCAGTAAGAAATTAGG
Organism: Phaseolus vulgaris; assembly: GCF_051622355.1. NCBI lineage: Eukaryota > Viridiplantae > Streptophyta > Magnoliopsida > Fabales > Fabaceae > Phaseolus > Phaseolus vulgaris. Next base: position 8,974,203 of record NC_143508.1, read on the forward strand.
TTAAAAAAAACTATATTTTAATAAGTTTTTATTTTTATGTTTCGTGCTACCAAATAAACTTCACCTTATAAGTTGGTTTTATGAAGTTGAGTTAGCCTTAAGTCAACTTCTTAACATGGTATTAAATTCATGTCGAGTCTATCCTAATGATTGTTTGTTAGGCTTATCAGACCACCTGCTATCATCGGACCACCCATAATATATAGTCTCATACACAAGATGCACGAGTTGATAGTCTCGACGTGAGAAAGTGTGTTGTTGAAGATCTAACGTCGACTAGATATTAAGATCATTTCATAGTATATAAGTAGGTAGAAAGACTTAAAGTCTACTTCTTAATAATTATTTAATTTTATAATCATTTTAGTGTCTTCAAACCTACGCTATAGTTAAATTTATTTTTTCTAATGTAAGTTTAGCCAATCACACCTTGTAAATTTGTGTCCTATTGAAGTGTTATTTTAATAAATTTTTATTTTTATGTTTGATTAGTGCTACCAAAAACTGTAACATAAAATTAATGTTTTAAGTACAAATATGATAAGACTATAGTATTATGAAAATAGAATTTGAAAGCATATGCATAAAGATTAGGTGAGGGAAGTTAAAGAATGAAGTAAATAAGCTCTGCAGTATCCTTCACTCTTCTCACGTGCATGTTCAGGATCAGATGGTTACGAAGACTATCTTCAGCACTTATATATTTATTGTCTTTATAAAGGTTTTAAATGTTAGTAATTTTAAACATCTTGAGGGAAACATTTAAGTTTTTTATTTTATTTTCTGGAATTTGAAGTTAAGAATGAATTTCTTTTATGTCTAGTTTATATTTTAAAAAAACAATATTATCATAAAACTATTGATAATGTTTTGTAGTTAGATTTTTCCAATGATTATATGAAAATTGGAGTTAAACATTTTCGTTGCAATAAAAGAACATCCTATTATTTTATTAGTAAATTTAATAAGATAAATAATAAAGTATTTATAGTCAAAATACTGTGTTACTTATATATTTATCCAACATTTATATTTAGTAAAAAAATAGACTTGATTCATGAGTTTCTACTGTTGGGTTTAATAGTGCCAAAGTTCAAGATGGGGTGAATTGACCTTTTAAAACTTTCTCACAGCAGAAAATAAATCGATTTATGTGAAAATGAACAGATTTATTTCGGCACTGTTTTTGTTTGAAAAGCGTTTGTACAGCAAGGTTAATCACAAGATTATGCAGATAGATTTTCCAGATGCACACACACTGATATTAGAACGTAAACCAGTGAAACACACAACAGCAAACTTCAATTTCAAGCAAGTGATTAAGGTTCGATTGATAGCATGCCAATTAATTGAGTAACCTTTACAATCAACCTGTTCCAGTGACTTTTAACAAATTATAAGTGTTCTTCTTGAAACAAACAGTTTTCCAGAAATTAAGAACAGTGAATCACAGAACAGCAAGCTTCAATTTTAAGCAATTGTTTAAGGTTCAATTAATAGCTTAGACAATTTCTTGAGCAACCTATCACAATCAATCTGTTCCAGTGGCTTTTAACAAATTTTATATGTTCTTATCAGACTCAAACAACTTATCCAGAAATTAAGAACAGGATGAAACGAGCCCATAAAAAACAGATTTATTAATGAATGAACAGATTTATTTCTTTGTTGTTTTATCAATTATGCAGAAACTTAATTGCAGAGATTGAGAAAGAATGAACACAGGGCAGTTATACTGGTTCACTCAACTGAGCTACATCCAGTCTTCACCTAAAACCAAGGTGAAATTCACTAAATCACAGTACAAACAAACACAATTCCCACTGTTCTTGAAACCTACAAGAACTTAGGTACTCTTGCTGAAAAAACCTATTTCAGCTCACACACACTCTTCAAGAAAACCTATCAAGAAGAGTGTTCAACCAAACTATTACAAGAAATGAGAAGTGAAACGACTACACCTGATTGAGGATACAAAGATCTGCCTTAAACCAGTAGGCAAGATTGCTAGAACAGTAGCAGCACCTCACACCAAGCTTTTGGAACCAAACCAAGAACAAGCACTTTGTGATTTTCGAAATCTTTGAAGAACAAATGTTAATCCTTTGTAAACTCTTAATTCTCTGCTGTCAAACTTGTTTTTGCAAATGTATGAACGATGTTTAAACCAGAAACAAGTTTTCATTTTATAGAAAACCAACTTATAACAGAATTTTGAAAAACAGTTAAAGCTGTTATAAAATGAACAGATTGAAAATAAAATGAACAGATTTATTTTCAAAAGCAGTTAGAGAATTTGTTAAGTGAGGAGACTTAGTCAACCATTTTGGTGCAGAGATAAAACTGAAAAACGTTTAAGCTAGATATGGCACCAGAGACAAAAAGAATCTATTCATTTACAGATGAACAAATTTATTTTTCAAAACGAAAACAGAAAAGCTTAACTGTTTGAAACACAGTCGTTTTGAAATATAGAAGACTTAGTTAAAATACATGATGCATAAAATCTAATTTTCTCAAGACTTAGCCAAGGCATCAGTGTAAAAAAGAATCTGTTTATTTAGAAAAGAACAGATTTATTTTTATGCAGTAAACGTGTTTTTTGTAAAACATGTGAAAAACAGTTTAAGAAAAATTATGCTTGTTCTTATCACATGGCCAATGGTTATGAGGTGAGTTACTCAGCAAAAAGCCCACTCTTAGACAACCTCTAAGCACTACCTAAGACACACTTAAAGCAAAGCAAAATACACATGAAATGTACAGAGAAGTCTTCATCAAACACAATCTTGAAGGGGCAGCAACCATCTTCAACACCTACTGCTATTGTTTTTTTTATTCTATTTAATATTGTCTAATTTTTCATTTTCATAATTCTATGATTTGTTTAAAAATAGGTTGTATATTTATTTTATTTACGTGTTTTTCATATATTTATATAAGTCAAAATGTTAAATACAATATAAGAGAATTTATGATTTGATTTTGATTGATAGATTTGATTTGATAGATATTCATAACCTCTACATGAGTCTATATTATAATTTTTTTTGTCAGCAATCTATACCATAAATTAATGAAAAATAATAATGAAATAGGTGAAAAAAATGGTTGCTTAGGTGAAATAGAATAAAGTGAAAAGAAAATGAAAATAAAAAAGATACATTTAGATTCACTAGTACAAAACAACACATTAATAACGGTTAAAAAGGCCATAAAGACGGTTCTAGAATCGTCGTTATAAAATCACTTTAACGACGATTTGTCGTTATTCTAGCAAATAACAGTATTTTCTTTAAAAAAAATACACTTATAACGATTGTTTCCCACTAAAATCGTCGTTATAAGTGTTTTTTAGAGACGGTTCTAATGAAGAATCGTCGTTATAAGTGATTTTTTTTAAGTTTTTATTATTATTTTTTTACTCTAATCTAATCTTGCATAAAATATCAAATTTTCAGAACAATAATACATGTAATATCATAATTTAAATATATAAAAGTGTACAAAAAGTTCTATAAATATATGGAAAAATTTGATGTAATTCTAAAGTGTTATACATGGTTACCTTAAGGTACATCCAAATGAATTTCTTTGCATTTGCACTTGTCTTTCTCCCCCCACTCAACATGTTATATCCATAATAAGATTTCAAGTTAGAACACACAAATAAGATTATGTAATGTAATATATGAATAATAAATAAATTTTTGAATGTAATGTAATCATAATGGTTTTGATAAATCTCTAATTTATACTAGAAAGCATTATGTAAAATTTCATAATTTTATGATAAGTGTAAGTATGAGAACTAGAACCTTAAAGTACCTAAAAAATACCCAAATAATACTAAAAAATAAAAAAATTATAGTAAATGATGGGTTTTTGGAATTTTGGTTGGGCCAATTGGCAGCTAGACGTCGGGAACTAGCAGCTAGACTCGTTACCTCGTTTCAAACAACTTTCATATTTTACGCGTCTCCATCTGACTTCTCTATCAAAAGTTATGGTCGTTTGAAGTTTTCCACTACTAATTCTTCGCAACTCAAAATCTATCATTATTTTCCAAGTTGTGAGGACTCCTCCATCAAATATACACTGAATCAAGTTACCACACAAAAAATTTGGATCAAAATTCATCTTTTACCTATTTTTAATGAATTTTACAATATTGTCTCACCTTGTTTGTCCATCTTGTATCTCAAGACCCATTTTGTGTCTATTACATTACATTCATCAACACAAATATTATCTAAATCAAAATTATCGAAGGTCGAACACCCCCAGACTCATAACCAACCAACCAACACGTTGTATTTACAAATTTATTAAAAATAGTAAAGAGTATTAAAACCCTAATCTGGCGGAACCCTAACTTGCGGGAAAAAGTTGTGCGGATGAGATGAGCGGTGGTAAGACGGAACAAAATTTGCAGCAGCGTTCTCCTTCAGTGGTAGCGTGCGGTTGTAGGAGGAAGAGAGGCAGGCGGCCACAACCTTAGGGTTGGTCGTGCGAGCATAAGGGATGAAGGTGAAGTGAAAGTGAGAGTGAGGAAAGTGGAAGGTGAAAGGATGAAGGTGAAGTGAGAGTGAGAGGAAAAAGATAAAGTGAGGAGAGAGTGAAGGGAGATCGCACAGAAAAAAGCGTTCCAGAAGACATATAACGACGATTCAACAAGGAACCGTCGTGAAAAACACTAAAAACATACATATAACGACGGTTGCAAAAAAGAAACTGTCGTTAAAAACACTAAAAAACATACATATAACTTCAGGCAGAATCATCATTAAAAACATTGAAATTTTGTGAAAAATTATAAAAATATCACCGCCTCTTTTATAACGTCTGTTCTTTATGAACCGTCTTTATAAAACATCGTAAAATTCATATTTTGTACTAGTGTTTGGTGTGAAAGAAAATAAAAAAAAAGTTGTTTTTATACCATTTCCACAATCTTTTATCCATATTACATCAATATAATTCTTCCTGTTTTTCTGTTTCTTTGTTCCTTTCTTCTTCTAGCTTCTTTAAACTTTATATATATATATAGTCATATATAAATACATTTACCTTTATATATATACATAGTTTTCTTACATTCATTCCTTAATGCTTTCGATTATCAATATTAAAAAAGTTTTTTTTGCATATGTTATTATTTAACTATTAATTTTGTCACTCAAAATTATTTTTCATACATTTCACTATTGAAGTTTTCAAATTTTTAATGTATTAAATTTGTAATAGAGTGATAATATGTTAAAAAACACTAAATCGACATTATTTTATGATTATGATACACATGGATGATAAAATGTGTGGAAATTCACTATTCAATAAATAAATTACCCTGAAAATGCATTAAACTAAACTCTTTTGTTCTAAAAAAAATTAAACAAGAAAAAATACTTTAGGAAACAAATCTCTCAAAGAGTTAATAAAAAAGTAACACACTAGAAAATACATTAATAAAAAAAAAAGAGATAATTTTCATTGGAGTTTTTTTTCTTGGGCTCTTCAAAAACGTCATAGGAGAAACAAAAAATATTTGAGAACACGGTCCTTTGAAGGAACAATGAACGTAATTAATTTACGATTTTGCCACTCTTCCCAACTCCTCCATTCACCAAATCTCCTCTTCATTGTTCCTTCTTTGCAAACTCCAAACTTCAATCTGAGAAACCCAACAACCCCTTTAGCCATTTCCTGCAAAAATCGTTTCTTTTCTCCAATTCGTGCGTCCATGGCCTCCTCAGCCTCCGTCACGGACAACCAAACAAAGCCATTTTCCGTTCTCTTCGTGTGCCTCGGCAACATCTGCAGAAGCCCCGCTGCCGAAGGAGTATTCACTGACTTAGTCAACAAAAAGAGCCTCAATTCGATGTTCAGAATTGATTCTGCTGGCACTATCAATTACCACGAGGTGGGCTTCTGTTGTCATCCAAAAGATAGTTTTTTAGAAGAGAAATTATGATGAGTTTATCTTTAGTTTAAAAGGAATGAGCAAATTTTTTACAGGTACCATTTAGAATAAAGCTTAACTCAATCCCATCTGGTGATATGAGTGTTGTTTCACACTTATGTATTTTATTTGGACTTATTTCTGGTCAATGTGTGACTTGGTCACACCAACAGTTTAGTGTGTGGATAATGTATTAGATGACCCTGAACTAGTTTTGGCATCTTGGTTTAGCCTCATTCAACCCCACTAATCCAATAATTGTTCCCACAACTCAGTGTGGACTTGAGATTTTCTCAATATGGTCCACCAATCAAAAATAATTCTTAAGACGGAGATTATCATATTTGTCATATGTCAGTTTGTGATTGCACTTCACACAATAAAACACACACACACACACACACATATATATATATATATATATATATATATATATATATATATATATATATATATATATATATATTGAGGACAGTAATCTATATGCACAATTTTGTTAGAAGAATAGAAATTTCATTAATTCTAAGCTAAGTCTGGATTTGATAAAGAATGACAGCAAATCGTGAAGTATTTTTCTATAAAATTCAAGAGGAAATTGAGAATGTTGTGGGGGTGGAAATGAAGAGATACAATATGAAAGATTTTGTAGGTTCATTCATTTAAAATATATCTTCAATCACAAGTTATCATGGATGATAAGTTGGTTGATTTTTCCAATAAAAGTTAAGCAGTTATGCCAAGCATTCCAGTGTAAAGATTTTCATAGTACGTGGAAATTAAACTCTACAGATTGTTAATAAAGTTATTATTTTTTTTGGGATGGTGGTGATTTTTTGAAGGGAAATGAAGCGGACTCGAGAATGAGGGCAGCCTCAAAGAGGCGTGGGATTCAGATAACTTCTATTTCAAGGCCAATCAAGCCCTCTGATTTCACTGACTTTGACCTCATTCTTGCTATGGACAAGCAGAACAGAGGTAGATTCTGAGATGGAATGTTTGGTTACGTGCTTTGTGATGTCTTCTGATGGACATTTTCTTGTTTCCTTTAGAGGACATATTGGAGGCCTTTAATAGATGGAAAGGAAAACATTCCTTACCGGATGATGCACATAAAAAGGTTGGTGCAAGGTCTTGCTCTTCTTTGGGGCTTTTGTTTGGTATACTTTTTGGTCTAACCAGGATTGTGATGATGCAGGTTAAGTTGATGTGTTCATATTGTAAGAAGCATGATGAAAGTGAAGTCCCGGATCCCTATTATGGTGGAGCGCAAGGGTTTGAGAAGGTAATGATATTCATGAATCATGTTGGTTATGGTAGCACTTTGTTAGACTTGTATGTTGGAGTGGAGTGTTAATTCCTAGTGCTACGATAGTTTTGAATGATGCTTGCTACTACTTGGTTCAATAAACTATTATATGGATATTGCTTGGTGGATCTGGTCTCAAATTGTTGATGATGCAAGAAATGCATCTATCTTCAAAGATAACAAACACTAGTGAACTACAGGAGAACTCTTTACTTTTGGTTGATGCTTTGCTTATCATCATTATGTTGGCACTGGCAGGTGTTGGATTTGCTAGAAGATGCTTGCGGATCATTACTGGAAACCATTTTGGCAGAAAATAAACATGTACAGGAATCCTAAAACATGTACAAAAGATTCAATCCTGTGGTGAATTTATAGATCCATTGATGCAGATGTCATAATATCTTGTTTCAGTGGTTCACTGTCCCAAAAACCCAACTATTTCCGTGTATTGTTTGAAAGATAACAATTTGAGTCAGAAGTTCCATTCTATCATGCTGAATTTCAGCAGATTATAGCAGAGATATGTACGATGATGACTATTATGTTGACGTACACGTTTTTGAATTTTTTCACGGGTGAGGACTGATTTGGGGCGTGTTTGGTTCTGTGTTTACTGTTGTGCTGCTATGCACATCTTTTCAGAAGCTATATTATATATGTTTGAGGCAAACGCACGGTTTGTTTTCTAGGTCTTTGAAATGATGAATATTATTATTATTATTATTAGTTGTTAGATGCAATCACTGAATCAAACCTAAAATTCAGATTCATTTAACTTGGTTGTTTACTGGCATGTGATGTTACACATCTTTTCAGAAGCTATTAATCAAAACTTTTGCATTTTTCACATAGTGAACATGATTTGATATGTTTAAGACGTGTGTCAAAACAAGCATTAGTTGTCTAAGCCTTTCAAATTAGATGCTGCAGCATTGAACCCAAAAGTTCAGATTCATTTAACTTAGTTTGACAAGGTCTACCTACTACCATTGATTGGGAGTAATGGGGTGGTGAATGCATTTAAAAAATTCAATTGAATATCACACAGTAGGCACAAAGCTTATTACTTCAGTTGGAGAAAATTGAAAAATGCATATTCAAGAAATGTCAGTGCTCTGCTTCGGAGGAGGGAAGATTTTAATGGTGGGTGATAGATATGTTGGTTGGTTAAGAGCAGAAGAGTGTTTGTTAATAGAAAGAAAATATTTTCAACACTTTCTCACTTCGACTTTAATTAAAATTATAACTTATTCATTTTTTAAGACCATAGTGTCATTTTTGTTATTTATTTTATAAAAATACCCATAATTGTGGATAATTTTTCTAGCTGCAATAAATAGTAAATAAAATACATTAATATTTATGGTTTTTAGAAGTCTAACTTCGTCTTGTGTAAAAAAACATCTCGAAAGTAAAATTAGTACAATAAATGTATTAAATATGAGAAATATACATGGAATTAAAACTTAAATAATATTTAATTTTTTTCATTAATATTCACAATTTTAATATAAATATAATGTTATTAACTAAACTAACCATTAATCTTAGTAGACTAACTAATTGAATCTTGTTGAATAAGATTATTAAATTTTTTTATCAGTCTATCCTTTAATCTCAAGGAACAAGAGTATTTAAATCAATATGTTCATATTGGAGAAGTCAATAAGAGAAAATTAGACTCTCTTTTCGTTTTCTTCCTTCCATGAATTGAATCAAACAATACAACCCCCTTTCTTTAATTTGGCAACTAGGGCAACTCTAGTTCCAGCATTGTTCATGAAATGGCACCTTAGTACAAATAAATAATGTTCAGCTTGTGTCAGAGTTGCTCTCAATTTATTGAAAATTAAAAAAATTGGCAAATCTCATAAGTAATAACTATCTTTTCTGATTTTATAATTTTCAATAAATTTTAACCAATACATACACAAATAAATTTTAACTAATAACGGAGGGTGCACATGGAAGAATATGTTAAAAAACTGAGATTCTGGCATTCTTCATAAACTTAAAATACCATAAAAAATAAATAGCCATTAGACCATGACTGCACCTCTCCCCTTGACTCTGACATGTGACTGCAGTGAATCATGGTCCAGCTAACTTCATGAAACATCCATTTGATCATTGTCATTGTCAGCTTCATAATATTCATCATCGCGCTGGATGCGCTTGTCTTGAGTGTGCTCTGAAAAGAGAATTAGCATATCCATGAACCAAGATTTGGCACCAAGACAAAGAGAGGAAGAAAAATAATACTGTTTTACTTAATCACATTTTTAGGTTTAAAGTCTATATTCAATTTTAGTTCTTCTAGTTTAATTACTGATATTTAGTCCTTATGATTTTTCAATTAAGTTATTTCCCCAAAAGTTTATCTACTACTGATTAATATAATAAATAATAAAAAAATGGAAATTTTGATGTATAATAAAAATGTGGTGTGTGCATATATATACATTTACACAAAATCAAATTACTCCTAGAGTAATTTAAGAGTTACTCTCCATCTTATCCCTCTTTAATTTTCTTTCAATCTAACTGATAAAATGAGTTGCTTGCAGAAAATGAAGGATTAAGATGGACAATATTTCCTGCTACTCTCTCTCTATATATATGTGTGTGTGCATACATACACATTCATACTATTTTTATTCAAACATTTTACACATTTTTCTTGGTTAATTTATATAAACAATGATATGTTTCCTTATTATATTTATGCTAATTATTGAATGGAAGGAAAACTGAGGTTTAAGACTTAGTTTGAACATTTTGAGAAATACGAAGCCAAAATGACAGCAATCAAAATTAGGCATCCCAAAATCACAGATTAAAATAGATATCAGAAATGCAACTTACGATCAATGCGCTCATCAGGGTTCTGCTCATCTTCATCGAAATCTGGAATGTAGAAGTCAGGAGGGACCTGTGACCCACAAAACATTAGTCACACCTTTAGGAAAACACTACCAGATGATGCATTGTTAAAAGAAGTTGGATGATGACATCATCAAAGGGGTTTGAGCCCAAGTCCAAGTTTACAAACAAGCATAGCCTAAATAATATATTTCAATAGTCCAAATGCCCAATTTCAATGGTCATCTTCCTTCAGTTTAACACATTTACTGAATCGATTGTTGATATATAGTTCCTGAAATTCCACCCAACTTTTGAACCCCCTTCTCTATCCGCAATCTACCAACGATTCTCATTTTAATTTATAAACACTATAAGGAATATTTTTCACTTCAAATGCTTAAAAATATACCTCCCAAAAATTGATTAGTAACCATTGGTAAAAGATTAGTAATACAAGAAAGTTGAAGAGCTTGTAACATAACACCTCTAAAGTCAAAACAAAACATTCACAAGAAACAATTTTATGATAAAATAAATAATTGAGCCTGTGTATAAGATGGGGTGCTGCTATTTCAAGGATGAACTCACTCACCTCCTGCATTTGTACACTAGGAGCATGTTGGATGCAACGAAGATTTTCCAAGACTTGAATTTTAATGGTGCTAAGATATGATTTACTATTTAAGTTTTCCTGATCAATTTAAAAGAAAAATTAGTACAAGCAATATTGTAAAGAGTAAAGATACCACACACTGCAAATTAAATTAAATTCAATGCTAGAGAGAAACCCCAATAAATAAATACATACTATCTGCCCATTCGGAATCTTCAAAGAGAATTCTGGTGCAAAATATTTAATATAATCATTTTCTGGAATCTCTGCAAGACAGAACAAAGCAAGTAAGAAAAAATTCCACTCTGCATAAGAATAAGACAATTTAAATCTGGAATGCCGAATATCGACTATATTGGACAACAAAGGTATGGTATTATTTAGGGGCTTGTAGGGTTAAGGTGGATTATATTGTTTATCGGGACATAAACCTAAAGCCCAAGCTCAGAACTAAGATAGAAAGCATTTGGGGGATAAATTATTCTCCGGGCAAATATTGCAAAATAAATATAATGAAACAATAACTACAATAATGTATTGCAGATTTTTCACCAATCCCGAGTGTTGTGTGCAACTACAGAAATCCTATGCTAGACCGCATAGAAATTATGAGAAAGGGGCAAACTAGAGGCTTGGGTCATAGCAACTAACAACCTTGCCTATGAGGCAACTAACAACCTTGCCTATGAGGCAAAGAGGGTAGAAAGGAAGGGGAAACCATTTGAAGTAACAAAGATAAAAAAAAAGAAAAAAGAGGGAAAAGCAGTGAAGAGAAGATTCAGTATTGAGAGAATTTGAGGGGGGCTTTACGCAGTTAGGTTTACAGAGCCTCAAAGGTCTGTAGTGTTCAAATCACCATCACTTTCACAATATACATAATAGTGTTTGTTTCACTTTAAAGCTTAAACAAAATAAATATTCAATCCCATTAACAAAATAAAATGAAATCTTCGTATCATAATTCAAGACTTGAAAAGAGGCTGACTTATACCATTAGGAAGCTCTGTATCTAGAAGAACTCCTGTTTCAACAGTCCAACATCGAGCAACATTTTCTTTTGTGTATCCCCCGCCTCCAGTGACCTGTGATAGAAGTCCATTAGTGTAAAATCATCCAAAACACAAGTGGAAGGAAAACATAAACTGATATAAACTCACCAGCAATGGCAAATTGAATCTTTTTACAAAGCTAACACATTCAGAGTGACCTATTAAAGAAACATCAACAGATAAATTTTCTCATCAAGCTAAACCATCCACTAAGCAATAGAGACCAATATTTGAGAAGAAGACAAACTAAGAACATAAACAAGAACAACCGAGCTTTATCCCTAACATTGAATGATGATATTTTTATCAGAATTGGAAATTTACTGGGGGATAAGCACCATCAATAGAGAGATTGAAGCAACCCAAGCGATCTCCTGCAAGCGAATCTGCTCCACACTGGAGAACTATTGCACCAGGTTGATATGTTTCAACTACTTTGGAAACAATCTATGGCATAAGAATTTTAAAAGTTCAGACAAATTACCACCAAGCAGAAATAATGCAATGAATGTTAAAATGAGAAGCTTTATAATTCAGGTTGAAGTTTGGCAGAAAAAGAAAAGGAAAACAAAAAGTTGAACTTACAGTCTTGAAAAGTCGTGTGTAGCTAAGGTCATCTATTCCATCCTTCAATGGGACATTTATAGCATAAAACTTTCCTTCTCTTTCTCCTATTTCCTTTAATACGGTAAAATCAGTTCAAATCATTCCAATCTATATAGAGTATTTCCAAAACTTTTCAGACAGAATAGAGCAACCCATTTAGCAAATTACAACATGGGGAACAGCGAAATCCAGATCTAGAATATTAATATTATTGTAATAACAAGTTTTTGATAGAATAGACTGATTGGCACAACTAAAGATACAAACAGAATAAGAACCACCTTAGCATCACCGGTACCGGGGAAGAACTGGTCTCCATACTTATGAAAACTGACAGTCATCACCCTGTAATGATAAAGTTTACCATTTAAACAAGGTAGAGAAAAATCACAAGCAGCATGGCCAAACTCACTATATTCTCAATTATTAATAGCTTCACCTCATAAATCTAACATGATATAAGAAACTGACTGACCTGTCAGTGAAGTAGAAGGCTTCTTCTACGCCATCACCATGGTGCACATCTATATCAATATACAAAACACGGGCATGATATTTAAGAAGCTCCAAGATTCCTAAAACCAAGTCATTGATGTAACAAAACCCAGAAGCCTCGCATTTCTTGGCATGATGAAGTCCACCAGCCCAGTTTATAGCAATATCACAAAGTTGGTTGTTCAATCGACGTGCAGCATCTGCAGGCACATAAGTCAATCAGCATATATATGGCAAACTAGGGATAACAATAATTCAGAGAAGCACTATTATAAACATAAACATATTATACCTATGGTTCCGCCAGCATAAATCTGACAAAATTCAAATAAGTTGTCAAATACAGGGCAGTCTTCTCCAAGGTTATCTGACAAACGATTAACAAAATAAGAGAAACCTGATATTAGCTGGTAGCTAGACTATAAGCTAATAATATATAAGAAAAATAATTATATAAGCATCGGGGTTGGAAAAAGTTAATTTCAGAAGTCATATATCAATAATTTATGGAAGGGACGAGGGAGCTAAGCTCATATTTGCTGAAGAATAAAAGGAATTATAGGTAAAACATTTACTATATTCTACAGTGCTTTCCAAAGCCCTCCTTCCCCCCCAAGCTTATCTGCCATGAGCATTAGGATTGCATAATGTTAATCAAAACATTTATGGAACTCTCCTCTCCACCCCCAGTGCATGTTTCTGGACACGGAAGAATTTAACGACAGTTACATCTAGGATATAAATTATACATTAAGTATTTGGGTTTCATTGCAACACTTAAAATCACATCCAAATGCATTTAAAACCAAATAGCATACATTTTGTCAGTTCATTTAAGAACAAGTGCTGAGTGTCAGGCGTAATCCTGTGCAAAAACTCAACATAATCAGCTGAGTGGAACTGGGCAAGCTCAACAGGATAAGCCTTGTGAGGACGCTGGATCATACATAAAATAGAAACCATCAGAACAATAAAAAAAACAAACATATAAATAAAAAAGCAGAACAGCCAATATATGTAACTAACATAAATCTCCATTTTCTTATGAAGGTCATATGAGAGAACAAGATGATGAGTCATGCAAAGCCGGTGCGGCTTCATTGGATGCTTCGCCCCAAAGTAAACACTACCGACGTCGCCTACAATGTGAATGTTGAAATACATGAGTAGACAAAAAACATGCAAAGAAACAAAACCTAGCAGATAACATAAAAGAATACTGTTATAATGTGCCGTTAGGGATTAAAAAATAAACAAACATTAAAAGGAAATTGAAAAGCAAAGCTTTTCTAAGTTCTAAAGGCACTAAACATTGCCTTTTTCGTTAAATAATTTCAATTTTCAATTTATACTTTTTAAACAAATATGGTAAAGGAAACTCCTTGACATGAGACAAGGTTTTAAATTGAGGTTGCATTGCAGCTACCTGCAATTCTTGATATTGCAAATAAATGTGGCTGGTGTCCCTATGTGGTTGTGAAAACCACAAAAACCTTGATGTTGCAGCCACAATTGCAAATGTGCACCACAATTTAAAGCCTAGAATCCGAAAGCTAACTAGTATTCAAGATTGAACAGCTCCCCACAGAACTCGAGTGCTATTATAGATGCTGATTTTCTTACTGAACAGCATGAATACTAATAAAAAAAATGTAAAACTAAATTCCATAGTTGACAGCCAAATAGATTTTTTTAAAGTGCAACTATCCAAAATTCTCTACGTTGAATTTTCCAGAACAAATACCGAGCCACGCATGGAGCAGAATCAGAAATCTAAAGCAGTTCTAAAGACAAGTCCATATCCTTATTGTACAATTTCTTGCCACCAAACGCAGCAATCAGCGCAAAGGCCATAGATACAGGTCTAGCTAGGGTTTCGATATTTAAGAACCAACTGAGCTAGGAATTTGAAAATCGCGTGATGCGAAGAGCGTTGACGAACATCACGACTTCAATTCCACGAAAGAGGAATCGGAGAAAAAATAAACAAAGAAACGAAAAAATGCGATTAAAAGAATATGAAAGTGAAGGGAAAACACACCGTCGTAGAAGTAAGCGATTCTATCCTTGGAGCGCATGTTTTGGAGAGAGCGTTGAAGAGTAGTGACGGGAATTGGCGAGAGAGAATATGGCTAACATGGCTGTGTCAATGGCGTGGGCTTTCCCTGCTGTGCCATTTCGCCTCTTCCTTTCTCCCTGTTGCTATGGCCGTTTTTCTGTCTAGTTTTTTATTCTTAAATCAATATTTAACCATTAAACAACTTAACAACGTTGTTTATGAAAAAAATTAACAATGTTTTTTTTTATGAAAATGACAACATAAAAAAATTCATCTTTAAAATATTTGACATGGCATTTTTTTATACAAAATCATTACTGTATTTTTTATTAATAAAAAAATTGTGCACTTTCCAAATCAATAATATTTATTAGAGATTATTAGAAGCCATTAATTTATTTTTTCCTCCTCTTGAGTTCTCCATTACTTGTTTATTATGTGAAATTTTTTTTTCTGAATCAACTGGTTTGGATTCTTGGTTATATGAGTTTGGGTTTGCTATTAGTTATTGAATTTGGACTATCACTTGACTGCTAGATCTTAGTCAATTTTTGACTATTGGTTCAGGTTTACTTTCGATTGAGTGTGTACTTACAAGATACTCAAATGATAAAGTCAGAATTAATTTACTTAATTATCAGATAAAAACATTCTACTTTAAACAGATTACCTAATTATATATTTATGATTGAGTTTTAACTTGATTGAACTTTTATTTTTCATACCGTTACTAAATATATTTTTAATATTTTACATTTATTTATTGGACATTGAATAAGAAAAGTTAAATTAAATTATTCGACAACTTAAGAATTATCCTTTATATGGAGTTCTTAAATTAAATTTAAGTAATATTATATAAAGACTGCAATTTTTGTGTGAAGGTGTAAACAAGTAAGTTTAAAGATTTAGGTGGAAGTTCGTTAAAATTTTACTGACTTGACAAAATAATTAAGAAAACAAGTTTTGGAAATAAAGTCTATCTAGGAAATTAATTAAAAAAAAGTGATGAATCAATTCCAACAGTTGGCACACAATAAAAATAAATAGAAATATTTTCAAATAATAATTATAATATCAAGTACTATATAAATTAACATAAATGACATTGTAAATATTATATAAAACTATAAACATGAAGTATTATTGTTCTAATAATAAATACATTTAATATTATATTTCGTATAATGTGCTCAGTTTAACAGTTAGAAATTGTCTTAGGTACTCATTGTAGTTTGTTAAATACTGTCGTATTGGACCTGTTTGTAGCTGATTGTTTTGAATGTTACTAGTAGTGTACGATGTTAAATTGATCTTAAACTGAACATATGGATGAAGCCACTATTATGTATTTTTTTGGCTGAAAATTTGTATATGCAGACTAAAAGGAAAAAAATTATAATGATCTTATTGAATGATGGAGTCTAGTTTTTCCAAGAAGAACTCATCCTCCTGAGTGGTGTAGTAAAATAGGCTTTAAAACGAACAAAAAATGGTTTCCCGAGGCGTGAGTAATCACTGTCCGTAAGGACTTATCCGCGGTGTATTGCGCAAGTCCCCCAGGATACAACAAGAACTTTCCGGATATTTCCGAGGATCAGAACTAGCAAGTTATTCTTTAAAAGAGTAATACCCAATGGAACCCAAAGTTTTATAATTAAAATAATCTAATAAAGATGAGAGAGAAAACTAAAAATTAAAGGTGATAGGAAGAGGAGTTTCAGGTGGTGTTGGGTGAAGAAGATGAAGAAGATGAGTGAGAGTTGTGTCTTCTGAGGCAAAGGGTTGCGACTTTTATAGATGAAGAAAGCAACTGCATCCCACTACATGAGCAACTCTGCTTCCACAGTCAAGGCGGTTCCGAGCAGTTTGCGGTGAGAAAGACTACGTCTTCCCGGAGAGTGCGGAGCAGATTGGATCTGTTGAGAGCACGCACGTTCTGAAAGACCCATTCAAGGTAGGAACCGTTACTGGAGGTCCCCTTAGGTTGCGGAACGTTGGGACTCTATCCCACGTTCAACCTCTGAGAAATGAGGGTTCTGAGCGTTGGTCCGCTACGAATAAGGGTTTCAGAGGTTTGTTCGCTCACTCAGATTTCCGTTTCTACACATGCTATGTTTCTAGGTTTTCTGTTTTGCAATATTATAGAATTTGTTTTACAAAAAGAGATTTTGTTTTACAACAATCCCCCACATATTGCAAAAGATAAAGAGAAAAGGAAAATAAATTTATGGGTTCATCTAAGATGTAATGCATCAGATCTGGTATAGCAAGCTATATGAACCAGTCTTAGATTTATGAACGTAACACATAGTGTAGTTGGTATAGCGAGCTATATGAACCAAGACACTTAGTATGTGTTAGAGGTTTATTAGTCACAATACACCCCCACATTACTTGTTGTTATCGCTGTGTTGCGCTACTAGGCCATGCGCGTGCCCGGTATTCATGAGTGTTATAGAGATCTTGCCAAGATCTCATGCAAGCGGCCCCACTTGACACTCATATAGGTGATTTCATCAAGTGTATGCTGCAAATTATACACCACCCATAAGGGATATGAAAATCATTAAAACTTTGTAAATCGTTAAAACTCTTTTATCGCTGAATTTTAACCACAAAGTTTATCCTCTCGATAATGCAGTATCTAGCACTTTCACACACACCATAGGAATGGACAAAATTGATTTTAAATCAATATCAGTGCTAGCAGAACTAACAAGTGACTTGTTTTTACCCATATGAACCTTATTCATGGGATCTCCAATCACAAAGGTTGGGTTTCCATCACTTGTTTGTTTGCAAGTGGCTTAAGTCCCATTCCCCTCGATGTTTCTAAAATCATTTTTCTCCCTAGGGGTTTTGTTAGAGGATCTGCCAGATTCCGTTCTGACTTGACATAGTCAATAGAAATCGTTCCACTCTTTAACCGCTGTTTCACCAAATTATGTCTCAATTGTATATGTCTATTCTTTCCATTATAGCTTTTATTTTTAGCCATAGCTATTGCCGATTGGCAATCACAATGCATTGATACAGATGGGGTTGGTTTCATTCCTAAAGGAATGTTTGCTAAGAAATTTTTCAACCACTCAGCTTCACTGCCAGGCATTTCTAGAGCAACAAAATCAGATTCCATTGTTGATCTTGCAATAATAGTTTGCCTGGCTGATCTCCATGTAACTGCACCACCACCAAGTGTAAATACATAACCACTAGTGGATTTTGTCTCATCTGAATCAGAGATCCAGTTAGCATCACTGTACCCTTCTAGCACAACGGGAAATCCACTATATTCAATGACATAATCCATTGTACCTCTCAAGTATTTCATGAGTATCGCAAGAGCATCCCAATGATCCTGACTAGGACATTGAGTGTATCTACTCAATCTACCCACTGCATAAGCAATATCTGGTTTAGAGAAGCTCATTAAATGCAATAAGCTCCCAATTATCTAGGCATACTGAGTTTGAGAAATAGATTCTCCTCGGTTCTTCTTTAATTTAGAGTTAGCATCATAAGGGGTACTCACTGACTTAAAGTCATAGTAACCAAACTTCTTTAGAAGTTTCTCAGTATATTTTTCTTGGGATAGTATTATACTATCTCCTTTCCTTATGATTTTAACTCCTAGAATCACACTTGCTTCACCCATGTCTTTCATCTCAAACTTAGATCCAAGAAACAATTTTGTTTGAAAAACTATATCATTGCATGTACCAAAAATTAGCATGTCATCTCCATACAAACATATAATGACATATTCACCATTTTCAGATCTAGAATACACACATTTATCAACATCATTGGTAGAAAAACCTTCACAAAGTAAAACATTATCAAGTTTTTCATGCCATTGTTTTGGTGCTTGTTTCAAACCATACAAAGATTTTAAAAGTTTGCATACCTTTTCCTTTTGACCTGAGACTACACAACCTTCAGGTTGAGTCATATAAATTTCCTCTTCTAATTCACCATTCAGAAAAGCTGTTTTAACATCCATTTGGTGAATTACTAACTTATGGATAGATGTTAAGGCTAGCAATACACGGATAGAGGAAATCCTAGTAACAGGTGCAAAAGTATCAAAGTAATATATGTTATGTTTTTGAGTAAACCCTTTAGCAACTAATCTTGCCTTATATTTCTCTATGGATCCATCAGGATGGTACTTCTTCTTAAAGATCCACTTACAACCAATGGGTTTTGCTCCTTTAGGCAGATCTACTAAGGTCCACGTATTATTTTTCTTTATTGAATCAAACTCAGTTTTAATGGCCTTATCCCAATGTTTAGCATCAGGAGCACTAGTAGCTTCTATAAAACTTATTGGATCATTCTCAACTAGATAAGTATAAAAGTCATCTTCAAAAGATGTTTCCTTTCTCTGTCTTTTACTTCTTCTAACATCCTCACTCAAGGTATCACTAACACTATCTATAGGTTGTTCAGATGTACCACTACTCTTTAGCAGAAAGATGTGTTCAAAGAACTCAGCGTTTTTTGTCTCTACTATAGTGTTGCGTTCAATTATATCACTATTAAGAACTAGAAACCTATAGGCAGCACTATGTTCTGCATATCCTAAGAACATACAATCAGATGTTTTAGAGCCTATTTTCCTTTTCTTAGGATCAGGTAACATCACTTTAGCTAAACTCCCCCACACTCTTAGGTATTTCAGATTAGGTTGATAACCTTTCCACAACTCATAGGGTGTTTTACCAATTTTCCTATATGGTATCCTATTTTGTAAAAAACACGCAGTAAACAAAGATTCACCCCATAAATTATCAGGAGCATTAGAACTAATAAGCATGGCATTCATCATTTCTTTAAGAGTCCTATTTTTCCTTTCAGCTACTCCATTAGACTCAGGTGAATATGGTGGGGTTACTTCATGAATAATACCTTCTTTTACACAATAGTCATTAAATAAAACATATTCACCACCTCTATCTGATCTAATTCTCTTAATTTTATTATTAAGTTGATTTTCTACTTCCGCTTTATAAGTTAAAAACATGTCAAAAGCTTCATCCTTATGTTTAATTAAATACACTTTGGTGTATCTAGAGAAATCATATATAAAGGTTACAAAATAATTTTTACCACCTCTAGACATTGTTTGTTTTAAATCAGCAAGGTCGGTATGAATTAAACCAAGAATTTCAGTTTGACGTTCTACAAAGTGACATGTTTTCTTCGTTATTTTAGATTCTACGCATACATCACATTTACTACTTTGTTTGTCATGCATGTTGATTAATCCTAGTTGTTGCAATTTTATAACATACGAAGAATTCACATGTCCTAATCTAGCATGCCATATATCATACGAGTCAACAATATAAGCAGAAGATTTAGATTCATTCATAATTTCATAAATGTTTAATACAAAAAGGCCTTGATCACAATATCCCTTTCCCACAAAAACATTGTTTTTTGTCATAACAATCTTGTCAGATTCAAATGACACTTTAATCCCAACTTTGCTTAGTAATGCCACAGAGACCAAATTAACTCTAATTGATGGCACATGTAGCACATCATTCAAAGCTAGAGTTTTACCAGATGTGAGCTTCAGAAGAACTTTTCCTTTTCCTAGGACAGAAGTTGTCCTGGAGTCACCGAGATATACTTGTTCTTCTCCATCCTCCACATTTGTGTAGGAGGTGAACACATTTCTGTTTGCACAAATGTGTCTGGTAGCCCCAGAGTCTACCACCCATTTGCTCACATTTGTCACAAGGTTTACTTGTGAAACAACTGCCACAATAGTATCTTCCCCTTCGGCTAGATTTGCCTTAGGAGGATAGTCGTTTTTAGTCTTATGTCTGCACTGAGGTGCATGATGGCCTGGCTTTCCACAGACAAAGCAATTACCTTTTTTCTTGAAAGTGGGGTTAGTTCCACTGGGATGAGAGAATTTGTTATTAGGTTTCTTTTTGTGATCAAATTTTTTCTCGTACCTTTTTGGAGCTGGTTTGTCTTCTATCACGTTTGATTTGGCAGACAAAGCTTTGGCCTTTGCAGCAGCTCACTCCTTCCTGTTTGTGTCTTCGATGATGATGTGGGTGATCAAATCTGATAGAGACATTTGTTTCTGTTTGTGCTTCAATTGTTGTTTGTAATCCGTCCAAGACTGCGGAAGCTTTTCGATCAAGAGTTCGGACACGAATTCATCTGGAAATTTTATGCTTTCATTTTTTATATCTTCAATCAGCTTGTGATATTCGTTTATTTGGATTTTGATGTCTTTGCCTTCGATCATCTCCCAGCGGTAGTAGTTTGCAATTACGAACCTTTGTCTGACGATGTCTTCGGTAGTATATTTGAGGATAAGAGAATCCCAAATATCTTTCGCATTCTTATAAGAAGCATAAACATCGAATAGATAGTTAGATAACACACTGAGTAAAGTGTGACGGCATACCTTATACGCATGGATCCAGTCGTCAACTTGTTTCGCAGCCGTGGTTGAGTTGGGTTTGGCAGTTGTAAGTGCATGAGCAACTCCATACATGTCCAATAGGGTGGACACGCGTTCTTGCCAACGTCGGAAGTTTTGACTGGTGAAGACTTCAATTTTGGAGACGTCCGGAAATGGTTTCGCAAAAATGGTTTGCGTTGCGGAAACAACATTTGATGTTCCCGTAGCGGTGTTGCCGTTGTTGTTCGGATTTTCAGCCATAAGTCCTTACGATTGTAGTAAAATAGGCTTTAAAACGAACAAAATATGGTTTCCCGAGGCGTGAGTAATCACTGTCCGTAAGGACTTATCCGCGGTGTATTGCGCAAGTCCCCTAGGATACAACAGGAACTTCCCGGATATTTCCGAGGATCAGAACTAGCAAGTTACTCTTTAAAAGAGTAATACCCAATGGAACCCAAGGTTTTATAATATTAAAATAATCTAATAAAGGTGAGAGAAAAAATTAAAAATTAAAGGTGATAGGAAGAGGAGTTTCAGGTGGTGTTGGGTGAAGAAGATGAGTGAGAGTTGTGTCTTCTGAGGCAAAGGGTTGCGACTTTTATAGATGAAGAAAGCAACCGCATCCCACTACATGAGCAACCCTGCTTCCACAGTCAAGGCGGTTCCGAGCAGTTTGTGGAGAAAAAGACTACGTCTTCCCGGAGAGTGCGGAGCAGATTGGATCTGTTGAAAGCACGCACGTTCTGAAAGACCCATTCAAGGTAGGAACCGTTACTGGAGGTCCCCTTAGGTTGCGGAACGTTGGGACTCTATCCCACGTTCAACCTCTGAGAAACGAGGGTTCCGAGCGTTGGTCCTCTACGAACGTTGGTTTCGAAGGTTTGTTCGCTCACTCAGATTTCCGTTTCTGCACATGCTCTGTTTCTAGGTTTTCTGTTTTGCAATATTATAGAATCTGTTTTACAACAAGTGGTTGGGTCAAAAAGTTGAAAATTGAAATTGAAGAGCTGTATATTGGAAATAACATGTGATACTGTTGCTAAAACAAGGACCCAATTTGCTGAAGGAACAAAATATAGTATTGTGTAGTTAGTATATATTTGTTTGTGGGCTAGTCCAGGATGGAGATCCTACATCGACTAGAGATTAGGACATTTCATTATATATAAGTGGGTGCAAACCTCACCTCATGAGCCGAATTTATGGAATTGAGTTAGGCTTAAAGTTCACTTCTTAACATAGTATCAGAGTCATTTCGAGTCTATCTTAGCGAGTGTCTGTTGGCCTTATCAGGTCACCCGCTATCGGCGTGAAGGAGTGTGTTGGAGGAGATCTCACATCAACTAGAGATTATAACATTTGAGTTACATGCACAATTAATGACATGAAACTAAACAAGCTTACATCTTGCAATTGCTATCATGCAACACTGTTGTACCTTAATGTACAAGGTGGATTCTCATTACAATTGAGATTGGCCAACTGCTATTCAGCACACAACATTATTTAATTGTTCTAAATTTTCTATAAATAGTTATGAATGTAATTGTGAACATTTTTTAATCCAAACTTGTTCCTTGAGAAATGATATAGTATAAAATCACTTTTCAAGGCATGTTTTTTTTATATGATCATAACCAAATGTAAACTTCTGCTTAACATAAAACCTCTATAAATGCCAATTTTTCTTTACATAATTGACAATCAATTTTTATAAGCTTAAGCAAATGGGCCCTGAATTTGTAGGCATTGCATGTTTGAAATGCCTCTGCTACTGTGGAGAAGTCCCACTGCTTCATCAACAGTGCACTTCACAAATACTCTTCGTCGATTCTCTTCTGGTACATTCATTTGTAAGAACACATTGTAGTGTGGCTTCACAATCTTTTTTCTTTCCTTTTTTTTTCATGTGAAAGGTAAAAGCGAATTTCTTTATATTAAAAAAATGTGCATTCATTGTAATTCCCCCTCCTTATCTTCATTATTATTGTTCTTACAAGTTCGGGTTCCTCTAAGAATGACTCCTATAGTTTCCGTCTTCTCGTTCTCGCGGCTCCTGTGTTCAGTGTCTCCATCTTGCAAGTCCTTCTTCAAGAACGGCGGGATAGGATACTTGCGAAGGTGCTCCGACACTCAAGTTAGTCCGAGTACAATATGGCGATGAGTTAATAGTGAAATATTACCTTTGACGCTGGATCTCCTCTAATATTTATAACTTTGGGATGAACCTCAGCTGTTATGGATGGGTCTACTCTTGGATTTCAGACGACGGCCCAATTGTGCCTTAATCATAATTTATATCTAAATTGGTTTAATTACATTTAATCATGTGTTTATTGTTTATTCTTAGGTTTATTCGGCCTTATCGGCCATTCGACATCTCGGGCATCCGGCCTCTCAATCATCCGGTATTACAACTATCAAACAAAGTCTTTTAAGAGATGATAAAATCTGGTAAGTCAAACTTCAAATCGGATCTATTCTTATTTATATATCCTAGTGTCACATGATAATGTTAATTTTCATCACTTTCTCATTTCCATTTTTAAATAATTAAAAGTATATGACAATGATAGTATTTTCAATGATTATATCTTTTGATTAAATTAATTAATTACAAATTAAACTTATGCAGTTTTTCATTTACAGTTATGGTAACTAGTGACTAGGTGATCAAATTTAGCCTTTAGACATCATTGACATTCTAACCATCTTCTCTATTCATGTTTATCCAAAAATAACCAATGATGTTAAATAAATTCAATGAAATTTGTCAAAGGAAAACACAGCACTGACTTTGTTGTAGTGTGATTTACAATATTATGATTGATGAAACGTGCAAAGCAGGAAAACTGGATTAAACCTTAGAAACCACAACCATCAACACAAACTCAAACCGATGAGAACATATTGTGTACCTTAAACTTTAATTTTGATATTAAAAAAATTAGTCGTATTTTGATATCACATCACAAATTTCAATATTATAAACTTTGATTAATAATTTTCATTTAAAAAATTTAAAAGAATGAATAAAGATTTAAGAGTTACAGACAAAATTTTCTCTTATTTTTCTTGTCCAGAAATACTCCTAGATAACTCATCTAAACACGTGTATTAATTTTATAAAAAATTAATCACTTTTGAATATTTTTTTTTTAATCTTTGATGGACTTGTAACATAAAAGCAAAATTTCCTATAACTAAATATAGAAAAATATGGGTAAAATATATTTTCCTTTCTTCTAAAAACAGTTCATTTTCAATTCTTCTAATTTATAAATGCACCATTTTTAATCCCTAAAATCTTATTCAAAGCCACATCTAAACTATTTTGAAGAGTACAATATCTTTTAGGGAAAGAAATCAAAATCGAACTTAATTTTTATAGTAAAATTAAAAACATTATTTTTAAAAATATTTCTACATTATTGAATAAAATCAAATCATATCGACTTATTCAAGTATATTAATTTCCAAACCCACAATGGAATTTCTGATTCCTTTATCTTTTTTAAGAAATAAATCTTTCCACGCAAACACACATTTGAATTAGTTTATTAACATGGTTATGTAGTTACAAATTATTTTTAATAAAGTTTAAGGTAATTAAAAAACAATAATTTTTCATCAATGATAGTCTTAGATCATAATTTGATCCACCAAAATTTGAATTGACTAAAATATAAAGATAGATCGAGTAGATACTTTTTCTTTTATTTAAATAAATTCTTTTGTCTTGTAAAAACATGACCCGTTTACTTTTAATTCCAATAAAAATATATGTTAATTTTATAATTGTGTTGCTTTCTTAACTTTTATTATTAATTATAGCAAGCTTAACTCTAAAAGTAAAAATTTTAATTAATAAAAATAAGATAAATAATATATTTAAATTAAAATATTTAAGAAATTTAAATATCTATTTTAATTAGGTAATATATATGATAATTAATATAAATAAGGTAGTTATATATAACTACTTTCTTTTATTTTTTTTTCGTTCTATGATTTACTTTTAATATTATTTTTTATTAAAAAAACTTATAATTTATTTGGAGCTTACAAATTAAATTATTGTATAATTGTTTTTTAAATTTATAATTCAATTAAGTAAAATAATATTATTAAAAAGTGAGATTAAGCCTAAGATAAAAGAATATGATTGTTTCTATTCAAATAAATTGTATTTATCTTTAATTAATGTGAGATTTTTGATAAATATTTTTATATAAAAATAATCACATAATTTGATTTTTAATATATTGTGAAAAATATTTTTATATAAAATATATAATAATTAATTTATTATTTAAAAAATATTTAAATAAAAGTATTACATATAATTTTATTTTATAACTATATGTTTATAATTTTATACGCAAGGTGTGACCAATGATAAAATATATTAATATATTGAAATAAAATAATATTTTATTGCACATAGAAAAGAAAAAGCTTTTATATATTACATGTAATTTTACTATATAATAACTAGTAGTTTTAAAAATATATAAAATAATTTAAGATTTTTTTGTTTGAGATAAAATCCTTATTTATGGTGTATTAAGAAAATAAATGATTTGTCAATTATTTAGAATTGAAATTAATATATAGGAAATAAATTATAAGTGTCTAAGTAAATTATAATTAATTTTAATAAAACATGCTAGGATTAATATTAATATGAAATAATATACATAAATTATATTACAATTAAAAAATTTAATAAATAAATATTTTTGAAATATAAATTGTATATATGATTTATGATAAATAATTTATAGTGTGATATAATGTTGTTTTAATGAATGAAAAATTTAAAAATATTAAAATTTAATTTAGAAAAAAAAGATATATTAATATTTCTGCATTTTTCTGGTTTTTTTTTTTCTGCCTATTAGATCTTTCTATCGATGTCTATAACTATTGTTTCTATATTACATTGTCGATTTTAATTGTTTCCAAAGATGATCAAAAGTTTTTTTTAGTATTGTTTGAGAAGGCTTTTGATCAACATTGATAATAATCAATACTAATCAAAGTTACTTGAGAAAATTTCGAAGTATCATTAAAAAAAATAGTTTGATTAATAACGTTAGAAAAAAGAGAGTAAAATCGTTGTAACTAATGTTAGCCGAAAACATATACTAAGAAAAACTGTTTTAAATAACAACTAATATTTTTACATTGGGTGGAAAATATTTTTTTTGACCAATAATCAATTAATATGTTTAAATTATTAAATATTATTTTTTGATATTAGAATAATTTTTACATTTGATAATAATGAAATACTAGATGAAAATAAAAAAAGAAACCAATTTTAGAGACAAAAATAATTAGTTGCTATAGTGACTAAATTAGAGACTAAAATATTTTTTGATTTTTAAATTAGTTTCTATTATTGCTAAATAGTTTCTAAATTGGTATCTAATCAGCTGCTAAGGTTTTCACTACCAATTATTTAGATTCTAAATTTGGTAACAAAAACCTTGGTAGCTAATTAGATACAAATTTAGAAACCATTTAACAATAATAAAAATTAATTTATAAATCAAAAGTTATTTTAGTTTCTAAAATAGTCTCTAATTTAGTCATCATACTATAACAACTAATTATTTATGGTAAAATTGGTTTTTATTTCGCGATTTTCTTGTAGTGAAAATATTTTATCAAAAAGAAGTTAAAGTTCAATTTAAATTATATTATTTTAAAAATAAATAAATTTAAGTAGAATAAAAATTCAAATTTTATATAGTTTAATTTCTTTAAAATTGTTTCAAATTCAATATTTTTTTAAACTTATGAAATTCTGTATCCCAAAAAAAAAAGTTTGATAATTTTAGAAAATTTTGTTATGCCCTGAACATTGTGTCTGCTTTAGTTAGCCTTACAATATAGTTAAATAAGATGAACAATTAGATTTCCTATAAACCCCTGAAAGGTGACAGATTTTATCTTGGACAGAAATTCAACTATTATTTTTATTTCTGATTTTGTACTTTTATTTGAAACAATCTTGTTCAAGGTACTATCAAATACCAGAGAAGATGCTTTTTTAAGTGATTTGATTCTCTTTTTCACAAATTATAATTTTTAAGTTCAAGTTACTTATTTTGTAAAAAAATTATTTTTATCTAAAATCATAATTTACAAAAAAGATTATACTACTTTGGTGCAAAAACTGAGAGAAGCATAACTGATAATTTCATCTTCCATTCCTAACCAACTTTAAATATGAGATTACTTTGAAATCCTTTAGATAATTATACAAGGTTCATGTTGAATACATGTTCACTGTTTTGTGCCAGTTACAATTAACATAACATATTCAAAGATTATGCATATTAGATTTTTATAGCAAATGACAAGTGTACACCACCCAGTACTATTAACTAACAAACCAACTTTTACCTAAACTTTCTTAGACACACATGAAGAAGGCAACAGTAACTGAACCAATGAAAGAAAGCAGAGACAAAAAAACACTACCAGTAGATTTTTGCACAGCCTTGGAGATCACCTTGTCTTCTGCAAAATTTTCTTTACATCAGATAGTTTCCTCACAACTCAAAACAAAGATAAATAGGCAAAACATAGATAAATTCTTCTAGTATTGCTCTTCAATCAAAACTATAATTTTACCTTAGTAATTTATGTGAGTTTTTATTCCATGGATTATTATAAGATCAAAATCTAGTTATAACTAGAAAATAACACTTCAAGCAACCATAAATGGTTATAATATATAAGTTTTGTTCAATAAAAATCTACCTATAGTTACTTACTGCACTCTTTAGGGTGACATAAACAATTCAACCCAGCACCACAGGTTCCATTAGGTTTTTCACACCCTTGACAGATTTCTGGTACACGAGGAATGTCAACAGATATCCTTGTTCCAACCTTAAATCCTTGATCATGTCCACCATCTGATGCACTTCTATGTACCCAGCTGAAATGAGAGCAGTTCAGATGCTCAGGGTGAAAATCCTTATCAACGTTTTTCAGATCTTCAACAACTACACATGGATGAGGGTGGTTATGGTTCTCTTCTTGAGTCTTGGAAGATGGTGAAACAGCACCTCCACATTTGTACAAGTCCCTACAATTTTGCATGATTGGGAAAAGGGGGTTTTGCTTGAGCAATTGAAGAGAACAAGTGAGTTAGGCTCAGGAGGAGAAGGGAAACCAGCTGTGACAGCTAGAGGAGAAACATATTGTAGAGAAGAACAAGAAGAGTGAGTGATGGTTAGTAATCTACCATTGTTGTCTAGTGATGAAACATGAAAAAGGCCAAGGGATGATCTCAAGTAGAGATTATGAGATATGCATAAAACCATGCTATCTAGTATAGAAGAATTGGAGAAAGGTGTTTGAGTTTGGATATTCCCACAGTAGTTTGCATCATTTTGCTGTATAGAAGAACCTGATAATATGATATTGAATAAGAGTAAAGAATGAAGAATTTGTTGTGGTTTCTTGAATGCCTTCATGTTCATCCCTTTTCTCTATCGATGCAAAGAATGTTCACTAAGTTATTTTAATATTTCTGTAGGTTTCTTTTGATCACACAAGATAGAAAGCATGGTGTTAATAACTCTAGAAAACACTTTTCCGAAATCTCTTTCTAAGTTGGTCCCATGCATGGTTAGTGACTTTCTTTTTCCTTCTTTTCTTTTTCTTAGTCACTAGAAAAAGGTCACATTGCTTTGAGAGGGAATCTCAGGCTTCAAATTTCAAAAACTTTTTTTTGTGTGAATTTGCTACTTTAATTCTTAAACTTTTTTCACCATTTTTTTATCTATTTCATTTTATTCTTTCAAGTTTTCTTATTCAACAAATTCCCTAATTTTAATATAACTTACTTGGTAATAGTTCTAAGTTATTTTTTTTATTAGTAAAGAAAGAATGAAATAAATATGAGACATTGTAAGGATATCCCAACTTATATAGCATAGACACTGACATAGACACTAATATAATACGGACACGGTGATACGTATAATTTCTAAAATGTAGAACACGAGAATACAAATATATATATATATATATATATTGTTGGTTATTAATTCTGATTTTATTACTCTTAAACTATTTTACCGTTATATTGCATTAATGGTCAGTTTACATGCCCTGTTAGTATTCCTATTTTATAGCTTCCAGTAATTGTAATTTTATTATATATATGATTGAGTAAATCAAAATGAATAAGATCAGTTTTGCAATTTTGTGCAATTACGTTCAATCAGTTGCTACAACCTTTTGCATTTTATTTCCTTCAATTAGTTCCTACAACTGTTATCAAGAGCTAGTCTGTTATCATGAACTCTACCCAATTATTAGTCCCTATCCTTAATGAAAAAAATTACAATCGGTGGTGTGTGCAAATGAGAGTTTTGTTTGATTATCATGAGTTATGGGATGTCGTTGATAGTGAAGTGTTTGCATTAGGTGATAATGCAACTGAGGCGCAACGAGTAACGCAGTGACCAAAAGAAGAAGGTAAATAAGGCTTTGTATCTCATCCATCAAGGGATGAATGACGAGACGTTTGAGCAACAACTGCCAGTGAGGCTTGGACAGTTTTGTCAACCAATTATAAAGGTGATGATAAGATCAAAAGGGTGCGTCTTCAAACCCTAAGACGCCAATATGAACTGCTGCAGATGGAAACCATAGAGACTATTGATGTCTATATAAATAAAGTTCTTGCCTTGACAAATCAGATGAAGATCAATGGTGAAACACATTCGGAGTAGGCAAAGGTGGAGAAGATTTTGAGATCTTTAACTCCCAGATTTGAACATGTTGTTGCCGCAATTGAAGAGGCCAATGACATTTCAAAAATGACAGTAAGGTTATTGTCTGGTTCTCTACGAGCGCATGAGCAGCGTATGAATGACAATAAGATTGAAAAACCAATTGAACAAGTTTTACAAGCACAAGCCTCAATTGGTAGCTCCTATCATAAACATGGTAGCTATTTCAGCAAAGGTCGTGGTGGTCAGAATCATGGAGGCGCTTGGCGCGGGGAACGTGGTCGCGGAGAACGAGGAGACATTTATAATAAATCAAATGTTGAGTGTTATAATTGCCATAAACGTGGCCATTATGCAAATGACTGCAGATCAAAAGGTGATAATCATGCTGCCAATTGTGTCAAGAAGACAGTAATCATGTACAAGATGAAGAGGATCATACAAATGGCAGCCACATCAAATGAAACTCCAAACAATCAGACTTGGTATTTGGATACATGTTGCACAAATCATATGTGTGGTAAGAAGGAGTTGTTTGCAGATTTGGATGACTCATTTCGCACAAAAGTGAAAGTCGGTGATGGTAGGTTCGTTTTGGTGACTAGAAAAAAGTGAATTCTTATCACATTGAATAATGGTGATCACAGGTACATCTATGATGTTTTCTATGTACATGATATAAAAAGTAATTTGTTGAGTATGGGACAGCTGGCTGAAAAGGGTTACGTGATGCACATAGTTGAAAATAAATTATCAATTTTTGATAAAAAAGGTAGTTTGATTCTTAAAACCTTTCTATCAAAAAACCGCATGTTTCCAGTAGATTTGCATATGGGTGATTTCAAATGCTTGAATGCAATAGTGAATAATGAATCGTGGTTGTGGCATTTACGCTTTGGGCACTTAAATTTTCAGAGTTTGGAAAATCTCTCCAAACGAAATTTAGTGAATGGTTTACCCCATATTCATCATCATGATCATTGTGTGAGACTTGCATTTTTGGAAAGAATCACAGGATACCATTTCTTAAGGAGCCTTGACGTGCAAAATTTCCTTTGGAGCTTGTTCATACAGATGTTTGTGGTCCAATGAACATATCATCAGTTGGAGGTAATAAATATTTTTTAACCTTTATTTAAAACATTTTGTTGAAAGAGAGAGTGACAAACAAATTAAGATGGTGCGTAGTGATGGAGGAGATGAGTACAAGTCTAATGAGTTCAAGAGGCACAATGAAGAACTTGGGTTGCAACATAACATAACATGTCCTTACACACCTCAACACAACGGAGTTGCCGAGAGAAAGAATAGAACAATCATGGACATGGCGAGGAGCATGCTTAAAGCGAAAGGTATGCCAAATTATTTTTGGGCTGAGGCTGTAACATGTGTGGTATATTTGATAAACATATCACCACTCGGAGTGTTCCTAACACAACTTCGATTGAGGCATGGAGCGGATTCAAACCCAATGTTCAACACTTGAAGGTATTTGGGTCAATTACTTATGCTCATGTCCCCAAGGCAGCAAGATCAAAGTTGAATGATAAGGCAGTGAATACCATTTTCATTAGATATAATCATGGAGGATACAAACTGTACAATCCAATGACAAAGAAGGTGATTGTGAGTCGTGATGTTACATTTGTTGAAGATGAGGAATGGCAATGGAATGTAGCAGCTAAAATGGATTCAAAAAAATGATATTATTATGTTTTGAACGATGATGTGGAAGATGGAGTCACTCTTGAAGCACCTGCAGTTCAACCTGAAGCTCCAATTGCAACTATGATGGAGTGACCAAGAAGGCAAAAGCGAAAACCTGTACATCTTCAAGATTGCGAAGTAAATCTTGATGATGAAGTTGATGACAATGGAGATTTGGTTCACTTTGCTTTTCTTGCAGAATCAGAACCTGTGAGACTTACCGATGCCATTCAACACCCCAAAAGGCTATGAATGAAGAATTGATGGCGATTGAGAAAAACAATATCATGACTCAAATTGGGAAGGTTGTTCCAAATCAGAAATAAGGGAGGATGTTGGTTATTAATTCTGATTTTATTACCCTTAAACTATTTTACCGTTATATTGCATTAATGGTTAGTTTACAGGCCTGTTAGTATTCCTATTTTATAGCTTCTAGTAATTGTAATTTTATTATATATATGATTGAGTAAATCAAAATGAATAAGATAAGTTTTGCAATTTTGTGCAATCACTACAAAAAAGCGTGTATATAGTGGCGTTTATAATATGGCGGTTATTAAAAACCGCCACAGTTAGTTGTATAATACGACAGCTTCGTAAGTGCCATAATGTTCCTTCGAAATATGACATTTAGAATCGTCATAATTAGTTTTCAAAATAAAATTTCTCCCGCTTTTCGTTCACTCCATAACCTTCATCTTTCCCCAAGTTTTTTTTCGTTTTCCCCTCTTTCACTCTTCGAAAATATACCTTTGACTCTTGGAAATGTACTTCTTTCACTCAACCTCTAAACCCTAACTTTCACCCTCATCCTCTTTCAATCTTCACGTTCCTCCTTTCCTTCTCAGCCCCATTTCATAAACCCCCCCTCTCACCCTCACCGCAATCGTTTCCAAATACTTGAAGGAGGCACTGATCTTTTTGTTTTTGTATTTTTGTTATGTAAAATTGAGCAGAATCATTCGTAAAATTTAGTTAATTGTTTATTTGGGGGTTGACTTGCTTTTGAAAACGTGGTTGATTTTGATGAACAAAGGTTCTGACATTCGAAAGACGATGATGAACTTGTTCCTAGGACAAGCCATGGAAGGAAGAGTGGAGAAGAAGATGAGGGAGACGGGAGAGTGGGTTGCCGCTAATGCGATGCCAAAATCACTTCTTCCAGTACCTTCTCCTTTCACCAACTCCAATCTCATTTCTAATTTAATGCTAATAATCTTAATGCCATTCTTCTCTTCTTCTGTTGTAGGAAAAGGAAGATTTCTGTTTATGGTTCAATGGATGCTTCCAATTTGGATAACATTGTTCCTAATAGCTTTTGGAGCCATCAAAATACCATTCACCAACACCTTTCTTGACGATCTCCTCCTGTGATATATCATTTGGGTAATTGAAGTTTAATATTTAATATTTCAAATCCTTTGGCTTTTTGGTTAATGTTTAAATAATAAATATGTCTTGTTTCAAGAATTTAATGATAAAAATAAGCTAAACTCTTGGAATCAATTGATCATTCATTTGATTCAATGATGCATTCTGTTACTTCTTATGCACTATATTTTGGTATGACATGTGAGTTCAAGCAAGAATCACATGATGGATTCATGGAAGCTTATTTACATCTTGTAAACCGTGATTTTGATGCATTGGCCAATGACTTTGTCACTCTTGGGTATTAATATTTACTTATGTTCCCTTATAATTATTAGAGTGACTATTGTTATTGAAATAAGATATCACTTTTATGGCAATTTTGGAATATATTGTTTCTTTGTGGATTTATTTGCTAGTTATATTTTATTATTTCGCAATACCTTATCACGTGATTGAGAAATGAAAACTATTGCTATATCAGTGGGTTTGTTTCCCCTCTCCTGAATTTCACTTATTGCATCATTCATTTATTCTTATGCATTGCTACTCTTCTTTGCTTCTGGGTTACCTTTCGGGGTGCCTCAGCTAGTTGTCTATTTTTTGGGATCATATATGCCAAGTGCTGTCAGGAAATGTCCTTACACTTTCTTGGGCGTTAAAACGATCTACTCTTGACTACAATAATGAGTGGTTATGTAGTTGTGAAGTTGTAGCTGCATCCCCGTACTTTTAAATCGTGTCTAACCGTTCTAATAGCCATGATTTTGTGAGTTTTACTGACTTGTAAATAAGAACTTTCAGCTGCTCTCGTAGCTCTTCAATTCAGTGGAATAAAATTTTCTAGAATTTGAGGAGTTTATGATAGACTGTCGCATGTTAGTTGTTTGTGCAATTATCCGAAATGTAAATTGTGAATAATTATTTCTAGTTAGCATATCTAAAGTTCCTTTCTGAGAGTAGAATATTTATAATGGATAATGATACACTAGTGCAAA
The DNA here is from genome assembly GCF_051622355.1 of Phaseolus vulgaris. NCBI lineage: Eukaryota > Viridiplantae > Streptophyta > Magnoliopsida > Fabales > Fabaceae > Phaseolus > Phaseolus vulgaris. The sequence continues at coordinate 9,008,444 of NC_143508.1, forward strand.
AAGAAGAAAAGGATACGCTTTATTTAGTGCGGCTTTTGCGTTACCCGCTTTCGTAAAAAACGCGGTGGCATTTTTGAAATTATTTTGATTTACGAATGCGGTTATTTGAATAACCGCATTCGTAAATCAAAGCACTTTATTTACGAATGCGGTTATTTGTATAACCGCACTTGTAAATCAAAGTGCTTGATTTACGAATGCGGTTATTCAAATAACCGCATTCGTAAATCAAAATTTTTTGATTTACGAATGCGGTTTTACCTTTAACCGCATTTGTAAATCATTTTTTACCTTAAATTTTGAAGCGCGCCACACACAATTTCAAACTTTATTTCTCGTCTTTGCCTTTGTTTCGCGTTCGCACTCTGAGTTCTTCTGCTGCATCTGCATTCCATTTGTGCAATGTAAGTTTTTGAACTCTCTTTCTTCCTCTTCATCTTCACAAATATATGCATAAATGTTTTTCGTTTTTCTTATATATGTGTTTTTCCTTGCATTGGTGTCTCGGAGCACTCTTTCATTGTATTCGTGGTTTCTTGTGGATTTTTTGGTTTGCTCCGTTGCTGCTTCCCTGTCCGCCGTCGCTTCTGCTGCTGCCACCGTTGTTCGCTCCCGTGACTCTTCATCAACGTTGGCTTCACACAAGATTAACGATGTTTTAAAATTTTTAATTTTTTTTTAATGATTTGGCATATACAAGTGCGGTTAAAGCAAATAACCGCACTTGTAAATGGTATTTATAAATGCGGCTATATAGCCGCATTTATATTTCTTGATTTACAATTGCGTGTTGATCAAATGCGGTTGTAAAACCGCATTTATAAATTCGAAATAGCCGCATTTGTTTTATGTTTCTGCACTAGTGATATATACTACAACAGTTTTTTAATCTGTCTTTTTAGGGTAGAGGTGCTAATCTATATATCTTACAAGATTATGTGCAACTTATATCAATTATATATATCATTCTCATAATCTCTTTCTACTTTCTTTTTAGCTCCATAATTTAAGTATATATATTTGTTTTCTTGTGATATCACTGTACACATGTTTTATTACTATAATTGTGAAGGTGGACAATGTTTCAAAAGTATGTTTTATTATTATTTTTGTTAGACTAATTTTAACATTTTTTTTACCTTTGTCTATTCGAAATTGTTTCTTAGAGCATCTTGGAAGTTTTGAATCACATTTCAGGTAATAAATTTATAATTATAATATTTGTTTCACTTTTACTTTTGGGTGGACTATCATTGTTTCTCTTGTATTAACAGTGCTACATTTCTAGCAATCATGGTGCATAACTTTTTCATATTTGATATAGTCCATCCATTTGTATAATTCCTTGCACATCTGCGTATATAATTCCCTACATATTTGTCTTCATTATAGTATTATTTTCATTTATTTTTTAAAAATTAAAAATTAACTTAAAACATATTTTATTTATTTCAGGCACCAGATGTTGGAAGTGATGTTCCATCACCAAACCAAAATATTATAGGATCAAGTGGAGGCAACAAGACAAATTAGGACGTGACTTGTAATATGTTCAAATATGAATATTGATATTTTGACAATTTAATGTTATCATTTTGATTCCTTTGACATTATCAACTTTGTTCTCTTAATGAATGAATGAGGTCATTTTTTTATTGATATGTTTCTATCATTCAATTATTAATATTTTTCAAGTTTAATTATATTATGAAATTAATTTGTGTTATGATTTAATTATATTATGAAATTAAATTGTGATAAGAAATTTATTTATAATATAAAGTTTAATTATATTATGAAAAATTTAATTATAAGAACATAATTGAATAAATTATTAAAAATATTAAAAATAAAATTAAATATTTATTATTCTAATTACAATAATGGTAATGGTTATTATAAATGTCATATTATACCGTATTAAGTGGCGTTTAAAATTGTCGTTATTTACATTGAAATTGGTTTACCCAGTTTTAAAATTACGACATTTATAACTGACGCTAATTACACGCTTAAAACCGCCACTTTATACAATGCATAATATGGCGTCTGCTACAACGGTTCTCAATTAACCGCCACATTAAACTTTGTGACGACAAGAATTCTGGCGGTACGCGGTACCGCCACATACGTATAATACGGCGGTTAAAAACGTCAGTTTTGGCAAAAATAACCGCCGCATTATATACGTTTTTTTGTAGTGAATTATGTTCAATCAGTTGCTACAACCTTTTGTCTCTTATTTTCTTCAATTAGTTCCTACATATATTACATATTTATGAATTATATAAATTGACAATAAAGATTTATATGCACAAATATGTTTTAATTTTTTTTCTAGCAAAAAGATGTTTCTCATGAATGGTTCAAAAGGATTTGTTCCTTATTTTTATAACCATAATAAAAATTTATACAATAAGTTTGAGTTTTTAGAAAATTAATGTATTTCTCATTTTTAAAATTGTGTTAGAACCGTGTTAGAATTATCAGAAATTCAACAAATACTTTTTGAATTAGACACTTCATCGATACGTGTTCTACGAGTGTCGATGTCTAATACGTGTGTCTGACACGTACACACTATTCAATGTAAAAAATGTTAATTACACTTAGCATAATTTTTTTTTTAATTTGTGTCTGACACCAAAACCATTTATTCTTATAGTATAAACAATGAATATTGTTAAATATCCTTACACTACAAGAAAATAATTAAATTGCAACTAATTTTGGAGACCAAAATAATTAATTACTATTGGAATAAACTAGAGACCATTTTAGAGACTAAAAAATTTATTGGTATTTGAAGTAGTTTCTATTATTAATAAAAAAAATTATAAAGTAGTTTTTAAATTAGTATCTAACCATTAGCTACTAAGGTTTTAACTACTAATATTTTATATTCTAAATTAGTTTCTAAAAGACTAATTCAAACCAATTTAGAATCTAAAATATTAGTACTTAAAATCTTGGTAGCTAATTTAGATACCAATTTAGATTCTTTTACTAATAATAAAAACCACTTTAAATACAAATAAATTTTTAGTATCTAAAATAATATCTAATTTAGTTAATATAGTGACTAATTATTTTTATCTTTAATTTTAGTTGTTATTTAATGATTTAATTTTAGTTGTTATTTAATGATTTTTTTCGTAGTGTTATGATATATGATGCTCACAAATTTCTAATGAATATAATAACAAATCCTAATAAATCCTAATACTTTGTTTTCTCCTCCGAATATGTGAATGCAATGAATAATAATAATAATAGGAAAAGGCAAAAAAAAAAAGTCAAATTATTTCAGGAAGTGTCAATAATAACACGCAGAAGATTGAAATTCTTTAAAACAAAAATCTAAGAAAAAGTAATGAAAGGAAAAATTTATTGGACTTAGCATTAATATCAGAAAGTTGAATAGAACTAAAAACAAAGGACTAATAGGTTGAATGCTAAAAGTTAAAAGAATGAAATGAAATAAATAAAGGTTAATAAAAAGATAAATTAGAAAATTTACTTTGTTTTAGGTTGTCATTGCTTTAGTAGACCATCCTTCCAAAAAGTTGTGTTATTATCTCCAATTGGTCATTGGATTTTTGCATGTTCAATGTTTTTCACCATTGATAATCATTTCATACCCTACTAAAGTAGATTTGGTGTTTATGCTTTTTAAGGCAAGGCAATGGCAAATGCATGTCTTGACCCATGTCTTCACCCCACCTCTTTATTCTACCATTGAATTCTTCACTACATCAATCAATAACCCCAAATATATGCATAGGTTCATACATTTAGAGAACCAAAAATGTGCATAATTTTATTTCCAAGTGAGCAATGATCAATGTTGCACGTGAGTACGAGATAATATATATATATATATATATATATATATATTAAGATAATGAAGTGTGTATAAACTTAGTTAATTCTAATTGATGTAAAACTTTTAGTTGTATGAGAGCACATCTCACTAATTACCACATATGTCATTAATTATATTCTACTCAAAATATATATTGAAAATAAAGAATAATGGGTATAAAGAGTAGTGACATTTTTTGTGAATCCATAATGATAATAATAAAAAATAATTTTAACATCCAAATATGTAAATTAGTTTTTAATATATCAAAGTTAAAAAAAAATAACAAATAAGGGTACAAATTTTAATTTTAATATAACAAAGAAAGGTAACTTCCTTGTTAAGAAAATAATATTTTTTCTTAGAAAATTATGAAAAATAACTTTTTTTTGGACTCCTCATATTCATAGATTGGTGTTAGTGCACCTCTGTTAAGACTGACATAGTAGTTTGATAAGGAGACTAAAAGGGAAAAAGGTTCCCAACTTGACCTAAAAAGTAAAAGGAAGATGTTGAGTGAAAAATTCTTAAAGAAGAGGAAGAAAGAGACAGATTGAGAGGGTGGAAAAGAAGATAAAGATAGAAAAAAGAGGTAATAGAAGAAAGAATAAGTGCTATCTTTAGGTTGTAAGAGTAAGAAAAGATTAACAAAACAGAAAATAGATCAAATAAAAAAAGAAGCTAAAGATAAACTTAAAAAAAGTAATATTACAATTAATACATACTTCAATATTATTGGTATAATTTTTTTTAATTGCACTGCTTACTTTTAGTGGAATTGTTTTACTCTAACTTTATCTTAAATAAATTGCATAACTCCATGAAAAGACACACAAAAAAGTTGGAAGAGAAATGAAAATACCTATGATATTTTCAAACTATCATGGTTATTCCCTTAATAACCAAACAAAAGAAAATCACGTTGGAAAGGATGAAACTGAAGTGTACATTATAGAAGTTCTTAAGAATCGCACCTAGGAACCTTAAAATCTTCAAATAGAAAAGTTGTAGACACTCAGGTCAATAACCGATTAAAAACCAATAAGTATCAGTACGAAATGATATTACTTTTAGTAGAAACAATACTATATAAGCTTTTGCTAATTATTATTAATATGATAAAAAGTAAATAATATTTTTTTAAAATTTATTATCATTTATATTATATTAAAGATTAAAAAAACGAGGTATTAATATATGATAACAATCCACTTGTTACAATTGATTTATTTAAATATTACAATTGATTTATTTAAATATTATTAGAAAAGATTATCTGATTTTAATTGATAATAATTTATATAAAGATATTTTTTATTGTTATGGTCCTGCCAATATATTTTCACTTCACTCAGGAGTTAAGACCAATGACAGTTTATATATGTCTTCCTCCTCCAACCCACCGAGAGGTCTTTTAAGGAAAAAAAAACGTGATGGAACACTAACCTCTAAAGTCAGATACGGTGATTGATCCTAGCGATGCTATCTCTTGAACTTGAGATCAGAACATTCAAATGTTCCTACCAAAAATGGACTCGGAGGGTACCTCGATGAGGACGGTGTGTTCCTCGGGGAACGAGTTTTTAGTTGGTCTCCGATGAGAGGGAGATGTTCACCTGCGAAAGACTCTTCGATGCTTAAGTCAGTAGGAGCACAAATGATAAATTCTTAACAAAGAGCTAAGAGTATAGAATAAAGTTTAGTGTGTCCTCAGAGTGTCCTCTTAGTAAGAGAGTCATCACCTATTTATAGGTTTTGTTGGACTCAAACTATTAAGAAAAACATTGAATGGTTATCATGAGATATAAATGGATTTTATAACAGTAACCTAGAACCGCTAGTAACTTATAACCGATTTATGGTATGATTTATGTGTCTTAAATATAATATTAAATAGACAATTATTGTCTGATTTATGTGCCTTAAATATTATATTAAATGAGTGGTTATTGGTCTGAATGTACCCGATCGTAATTGGGGGTATGTACATAAGTCCCCCCAACTCGAAATATGAGAAGATCAATTTGAAGGATGAACGAATTCAGTTAGGACCCGTTTGGATTTGGTTTATAACTATGTTCATGGTTGAACATGTTTCGTTCTTTATTGAACTTTTCTTATTTTGCTTTGCTCTTGGTTGAGCGTGTTGTCGTGTTCTTGGTTGAGCGTTTGTAGTTCTTGATTGAACTTGTATTATTTTTGCTGCACTCTTGGTTGAACGAGTTGTAGTGCTCTTGGTTGAGGGTTTTTATTTCTTGATTGAACTTGCATTATTTTGCTTCACTCTTAGCTGAACGAGTTGTTGTGCTATTGGTTGAGTGTTTTTAGTTCTTGGTTGAACTTGCATTATTTTGTTTTGCTCTTGGTTGAGCATGTGGTTGTGCTCTTGGTTGAGCGTTTTTAGTTATTGATTGAATTTGTATTATTTTTGTTGAGTGAGTTGTTGTGCTCTTGATTGAACTTTATTTTTGTTGTGCTCTTAGGTGAGTGATTTTAGTTATTGATTGAACTTGACGGGATTATACCGAAAAAAAAGGGAATTTATTATGCCGAGCTTGCCTCATTAAAACCTTGCTTGGTAAAACCCTCCTTAGGGTAAAAATCCCAACAAAGGAAAAAGAGTACAAGTTCTCGGTTTTCAACTATAGTACACCTTTAAATGGGTTATGTTCCACATTCTTGGAATAAACTTGCCACTTACCGATGAGTTGTTCTATGCTTTGCGGCCTCCTTCCTGACCCAGTCTACTACATGAAGTGGTTTAAGACCCCTGATTGGACCAACTCCTCTAGAAGATCCCTTACCTTAAAACACTCATTCGTGCTATATGTTGAACCAAGTGGTGTTCAAGCTTTGAAGAATCCAAACCCTTTGAAGGATAATGAAGGCTGGTTGTGCTTGCTGTTGTTGAGTTGTCCTTTAGATAGGATCTGGGGTAGATTTAATATGTAATCCACTATTGATTGAATCCAAAGCATAAGCACTCTCAATCCTTTTAAAAGAAAAGTGTTTTTCAAGCTAAGTGAAAAACAACATGTTGTTTTGTCGAAACAACCGATTGTTTTATACTTAAGTGTTTTTAGAAAAGGTTGAAAACTGTTTTTATGGTTGACTTGCTGTCAAAACCAAAACAACCGATTGATTCGTGGAAACAACCGATTGTTTGTTTTGGTATCTTAACAAAAAAATGGTTTGTGCTTTGACTGAGCATTAAATGATTTTCTAACTGTTTACGCTCCAGTTTTTAATGTTTTGACCAATCTTTAAATGCAATTAATAGTTTGATAAGATTTGATAACAAACAAAAACTTTGTTTTACAAATAGAAAAATAGATTTGAGTTTTTCACAGATTTTGAGATTGGACAGATTTTGAAAGAGTTGAGATTGTTTAGAGATTGAGTTTGATCAAAGTGTGTGAGATAGAATTTTCTCTTGTATTGATTTCAGATTTCATTTTGTAACAAATGTAAATCTTGTATCTGTTGAAGAAACCTTGTGTGTTTGTTGAGAAGCGTTGTGTGTTCTTGAGGGGATCAAGATCAGCATTCTTAGTGTTGGTGTGTTGACCAAGAGGAGTGTGTGTCTTGAGGGGATCAAGGTCACTTCTTTGGTTGTGGTGTAAGTGATCTAGGTTTGATTGCTTAGTGGAATTCCTCAGTGGTTTCTGAGAAGACTGGATGTAGCTCTGGGTTTAGAGTGAACTAGTATAAACATCTGTGTGCATTCTCTTTATCCTTAATCTCTTTAAATTCAGTTTTAATATTTGCAAACTGGTATAAACAATTGATTGTTTTTGTGAAACAACCGATTGTTTTTCTGGTGCTGTTGTTTTTGCTTTGTGTTTTGGCAAACTGAATTTCTTATCATTTGTTTCTCAAAGTAATTTCATTCTTGGCTTGAAAGTTTGCGAAAACCCTCTTTAAACAATTCACCCCCTCTAGTTTAAAGCCATGCATTCTAACAATTGGCATCAAGAGCTTGGTTCCTGAAAGTTATTCAAGTTGATCCTAAAACTGTTTTTAAATGGCTGATAGACTACCTTTTGGGGGTCCTTTTGTCCCAAAGTTTGAAAAAGATGGATCTTCCATTGAAAAGTCTTGGTCTCGATGGACTGATTCTGAAAGCAAGAAGGCCAAATTTGATTGCATTGCTAAAAACATAATAACCTCTTGCTTTGAATTCAGATGAGTTTTTCAGGGTCTCTCAATGCAAATCTGCAAAAGAAATGTGGGACACCTTGGAGGTAACTCATGAAGGTACAAATGAGGTGAAGAGAGCTAGGAAACATACTCTAATCCAAGAGTATGAGATGTTCAGAATGCTCAAAGGTGAAACAATTGCTGAAGTGCAGAAAAGATTCACGCACATCATCAATCATCTCATGAGCCTTGACAAGACCTTTGAAAAGGAAGAGCTAAACATCAAGATTTTGAAATGTCTTGATAAAGCATGGCAACCTAAGGTAACTGCTGTTAGAAAAGATGGCTTTAAACTAGAGGGGGGTGAATTGTTTAAAGGGGTTTTCGCAAACTTTTCAAAGCTAGAATGAATTTATTTCAAAAACCAATTGATTCACCAATTCAGTTAGCCAAAACAGCAAGCAAAAACTGTAGTACTAGAAAAAATAATCGGTTGTTTCTTTGAAACAATCGGTTGTTTATACCAGCAAACAAAAAACAAACTGAAATTAAAGAGTTAGAGATAGAGAGATTGTACACAGTTGTTTATACTGGTTCACTCCAAACTAGAGCTACATCCAGTCTTCTCAGAAACCCTGAGGATATCCACTAAGCAATCACTACTTGATCACTTACACCACAACCAAGAGAATGACCTTGAACACCTTCAAGAAACACACTCTCTTTGGCCAACACTAAGATTGCTGATCTTGAACACCTCAAGAACACACAGCCAATCTCCGCAAAACACACAAACGAATTGTTCAACAGTTTACAAAGATTACACTTGTTACAGATGAATATCTGAAATCAATACAAGTAGAATCCTATTCCAGCACCTTGATCAATCTCTAAACTCTTAAGCAATCTCAGAACTCTTTGAAAAACTCTCAGTGAAAAACTTTGTCTCAAGATTCTTATTTCTTAAACACAGTTTTTCTGAAATTATACAAAGATATAGTTTGTTATCAAATTTTAACAAACTCTTAATTGCATTTAAAATAGATTGGTCAAAGCATTTAATGACTGGAGCGTATTCAGTTAAAGCATTTAAAGCTCAGTCAAAGAAAACAGTTTTTTTGTTATGGTTCCAAAACAAACAATCGGTTGTTTCTTCGAATCAATCGGTTGTTTTGGTACTTAACAGTTTTCACCATTCAAAAACAGTTTTCAAACTTTCTCAAAACACCTAAGTGTAAACAATCGGTTGTTTCGACAAAACAATCGGTTGTTTCAACTTAGTTTGAAAAACATTTTACTTTGATAAAGATTGAGATGCTAATTGCTTGAGATTTAATCTAAGGGTGGATTACAACATTAAACTACCCCAGAACAAAGTTTAAACCAGCACAACAACATCAAGCAAAGCAGAGGCTTCAACATCCTTCAAAGGATTTGGATTCTTCAAAACATTGAACATCCTTGAGTATGACTTCTTTGTTTGGCAAGCTTAGGGAACATGAGTTAGAGATGAATCGACTCAATGTTCAAGAAAGCGAAGTAGTATCATTCCCAGGTCACCCGAATGAGTCTACCGAATTTCTGGGTAGAGAGTAGTATCATTCCCAGGTCACCCCGGTTATAGTGGTGGAAAACATCCTACAATGCACATCCATGTCCTTCGAGAATAGATGAGTATGGGTCATATAGGCCTTAACATGTGCCTCGAGATCTGAGGTCCCCAAGTATCTCTTTAGATTGGACCAACCCCATCTCTGGGTAATTGGGCCCTCATAACCTCATTCGTGAAGGGATGAAAACCCCTTAGGTTGGTCCTCATTGTGTGGTTGATCAATGGGTCAAGGGGTTTCCTTCCAGGATGATTTTTTGGTTCAGAGTGCGAGATATCTACCTCTCTTGCTGATTCGAGTTTTTTGGGGGGGGACCTTTCAGGATTCAGCGGTATGCTCTAAGTGTTGTTGGTCACCCTGAGTGGTGTTGTTGTTGTCCCTACGATCTATATGATCATGCAGTACCAGTAATTTTGCCCTATATTACTTTCTTAGGGATGCCAAATCTCGTTCCAATTTTTCCTGCATTTGGCTTAGGGCGTAGGGTTTAGTGTGTCCTCTTACTAAGAGAGTCACCACCTATTTCTAGGGCTTGTTGGACTCAAACCATTAAGAAAAACATTGAATGATTATCATGAGATATAAATGGATTTTATAACAGTAACCTATAATCGTTAGTAACTTATAATAGATTCATAATCTGATTTATGTGTCTTAATATTGAACGTACAATTATTGTCTGATTTATGTGCCTTAAATATTATAATAAAAGAGCGATTATTGGTCTAAATGTACGCCGGTCGTAATTGGGAGTATGTACACTTATGATAATGAGTAAATACATAAGTATTTCATGATTCGAGTAGATACAACAAGTCATTTGCTTGGAACCTTTGCTTCAAGTGGTTAGGGCTCAGCTCGATTGTTCATTACACTTTTGTCTCACATTTCCTATAGTCTAATATACATGAAACACCTACTTGTTAATTTAATTTTGGAAAATGTCTATATTGCGATGGTAAGTGAGATTTGGAGACATAGGAATAAACACATCTTTAAAGGTGGAGTGATTGACCATTCCGAAATTTTCTCCATGGCTCAATTAAAGGCCTGATCCTAAGTAAAATGACATGTGTCTGATCCTAATTAAAGGCCTGATCCTAAGTAAAATTCCGAAATTTTCATTTACTGACATGTGTCTGGATACCCTGGTTTGTATGTATTCGATTAAATATAAGTGATTTATTTAGGTTGATCAGACTGCATTTGTTCTAGTAGGAAGTTAGTGGCAAGATTTTGAGAGGAGGAATTGTTCGTTTCTGTGCAATTTTGTACATGGATTGATCACCCCTAAAGTGGTTTTATTTATTTATTTTTGTATTGCTGATAAAAAAAATAAGTCTTTCATGATTATAATTATAGTATTTTCTGTTAAGTAGATAGTATTTTTTGTTAAGCAGGTGAATGATATGTTATGTTTGATTGCTACAAAGATGAAAACTTTTTTAGTCGATTATATATAACACATTATACCATGTTTAGTTTTTTTTATAAATATTGAAATACACTATTAAATACTTATTTTAAGTAAAATACTTAATTTTTATATAACCTTTAAAATTTACATAGACATCATTGTATAATAATTACTGTTTTATAAAGCTTAATGCATAATGTTTAGTGAATAGATTGATGCTTGATGGTTAGTGCCGACCTTTCATCATAAATAGATTGGTGGAAAATCTTTTATTCTCTAACTGATTAGAGATGTACACTTGTTACTGTTTGACAAAAAGATATTGTCTAACTCATTAGAAGGTGTACACTTTAAGGTGCTAAATTAAGAAGATAGTGTTCTTAACTTTTTATATATCAATGTATAATATTTAGTATAAACCAATAACAATTATTTTTTTATAACAAAGCATTCTTTTGTGTTTTTTTATTTTTAAAAATATTCAAAGCATAATAAGTTCAAGCTACAAATACTCAAGGTGTGAGGTTGTATTAAATATTCTTAAATAGTAGACTAGTTAGAGGCACTCAATATGTAAAATCAAACTAAACACATTTTCATTCTTATTAATGAAGAATTGTTTAAGGTAGAGGTTAATCTAGAGAAACTTAAAGTTTAATATCAAAATAAAGATCCTCAATTTGTGCAACTGAGTTAGTGATACTCATGATGTGAATTCATGTTATGCACAAGACTTTGAACTAAATTAGAGATACTATCATACTTCTCAATAAAGAATTACTCAAAAATTAACAAATAAAGATCAAATATTTAAGGATAGGTAAGTTGACGGGTTTTACATTTCACCTTGTATAGGTAAACATTAACATATGAAATAATATATATATATATATATATATATATATTTATTGTATTAGTAAAGTTTAAAAAAATACTTAAAACTTATGTAGTAAAGTTTTAGCTACTTTTATCTAACTCGCCTTGTTCAAATAATAAGGACGTGGTTGCAACCACATGGTTGTTCAGAGATTCAACTGTAGAATAAATTATACTAAATATTCAACTACAAGAGATATGAGAAACACCCTAATATAAAAAATTGTAACAAAAGGATTATGACACTTTGTGACTCCATCGAGGTGAGTGTCACAAATATGTTGATATACAAAAGATTGAATTATAAAATTGTAGCTTCATTCACAAGATATCATATACATACTCATAAAAAATTGACACATTATAACTTTTCACATAATTGGAGTTACACCCACCCACTTGTACGAGGGAGATGCACTTAGTAGATAAAATTATAATAAATGTTGATAAATTATTTTTCCATGAAAGTCACCTTTAATATAATACAGGTCATGATATTTATAAATTTAATATCATATAATGGAAAATTAAAATCAAGTATTAAAAAAAATATATATATATATATATATATAATGATTTTAAAAAATAGTGTTTTTCCTTTAGTGTACTGTGTTCGGGGAATGTTTACCATGACTTAATATAATCCTTATCAATTTGTATGGACTTAAATTAAAAGATAAACATAGAATGTTCATGAAGTTCGTAAGTTCAGTGCATAATTTTTTTGAGCACCACAAAAAAAAATAAAATGAAATAATATTGTGTTGTATGTGTGTAATTATTTTAATACTAAATAAATAAAAAAAGAGGAGAAGTCTACTCTTGAATGGAATCTCAATTGGCGATGAGGAAGTTGCAACACAAGTCCATGATTTGGCAACTCAAGTTTCTTTCAAAGAAATTCACAAGTTCAATGATTCATGAATTTTTAGGCACCACAAAATGGAATAATACTATAATATTGCATGTGGGTAATTATTTTAATAATAAAAGAAAAACAAACTCAATATAAAATCTTATGAGGATCACAATCCGATTATTTAATAATATGAAAGTATTTATGCTAAAAAAATATGAATAAATTTTTTCAGTATTTTACTTGTGTGAGTAACAAAGTAAAAGGAGTGCTTCTTTGGATTTGTAGTCAGTGTCTCGGAAATTGGAAGCCTTATAAAATGTGTTGGCTGTAGAAACATGGAGAGAATTTACAGAGTATTTGATAAGAGTGGAACAATTTTTCTCTTTTATTATTAAAATGAGATTATTTTTTTTTAAAGTTATAAATGAAATTGTTTTTTAAAATTATAAAAATTGTGCAAACTTACCACATTAACACCATTTCTCCATTGTTAAAAACCGATTTTATTTTAATAATAACAGAGAATAACTGTCAAAGTTTCATAAAAAATCCGAATTTATAGTATTAGATCAACATTTTTTATCTACATGAAGCATTTTCCATAGTAATAACCAATTGAACTGCTGGAACTTTCTTATTGAGAAAAAAAAAGAGCTTATTATGAAGTTGAAATTGCAGAAGAACATGCAGGAACTAGGAACAACCATATCAGACTACAAATAGAGGATGCACACATGCATGCACTTGAAAGATGGAAAGTTTAATGAGTTGAGGATCATGCTGGTGCTTTGACAAGCTTTGATGGGAAATCCAGGACCACAATCTTCTCAATAGAGGGTGAAAACACTCCAGAGAACTCAATATGATTGGGATGAGTCCGAAATGTGTTGAACTCCTCTTTCCCATTGAATGTCATCAAGAACACATGAGTGAAACCTTGTCTTAGCATATCATGGCTTTCAATGTCTTTTCCCCTGTCATACAAACATGTGATACACATAATAAGTACAGTAGAATTGCTTACTAAATGTTAATGTTAAGGAAAAATCAAGTGAAATTCTGCATATGCCCAAAATAGTCTAAAAGGTTAAAGATCTTGTATACAACCTGTAGTTGGTTGTGCTTTTTGTTTACTATATCTCAAAGGTTATCATTGACCACTGAGATACCAGAATCACACAACTATTAACCAGTCATATGAATGCAGAAAAGCATGTGTTAAGAGAAAGAAGAAACAAAGCACTGCAATTTATGGTTTTGTACCATTCAAAGGATTTGACTTCATGAATTCCAGATACCATCTTCTCCAACCCTTGAATGAGTTCTTCAACTGCCACACCATCCTTGAACTTAACAACCACATAGTGATTAAAATCTCCCATAGCTACAACACAACTCTTGTGAATAAAAGTAGTTCCTAGCAACCACGTATATATGCACAAACCTATACAACATGCACGCATAAACTATTACAGTTTCTATTTGTCCACAGCAGATCCTAAAGACCAATTTCACCATTGCTAGGTTAATCCGTTGGAGATTCCATAATAGATATAAAAACATTTCATAGTATATAAATGAGTGAGTGTAAATATCACTTTATTAACCGATTTTATAAAATTGAGTTAAACTTAAAAGTTCATTTTTTACTATGATATCAAACCTATTTAGAACTCAATATAACTAGAATTTTCTGGATTTACCAGATCATGCGTTGTCGGAGTGATTTCAGATCAATCATAAATATATAATCTCACGTACGAGTTGGACTTCTTCACACGTCAAGTTAATATAATCAATCAGAAAAAGGGAAAAAAAGTTATTGGGACAGAATCCACGGTTCAATATCAGGAAAGGTACTAGTTTTAAACATAGACCCACCATGGTGCAACTTCTTCTCCATATTTGTACAGTTAAAATTGTCTGGTGTAATTGTCATTGTACATGAAGGACAGACCCCTGGGGTCATTTCCATCTAGAAGTTTGAGTTATGGGTTGGCCTCATTCAGAGTCAGAAAACATTATCATAATATTTATGCCACAAGCCTTTCCTTTCTTCACTGCCATTTTCTATTTAAGAAAAGTGGTGCCATTTGCTAGACTGTTCCCCTTGTCCTTGCCATGTGCACCACCAAGGTAAATTATTGAACTTCAATTCATGGATGAATGGCATCTTTTTATGTACTTATCTTTAAGGAATCTTGACTCACTTCAATATACAACAATGATGTGCAGCTGATTTTTATTCATCAGCTTCACCTATTTAATTCCAATAATACATATTTTTTTATTATTCTTAATTACTGATATTGAAATCATTTAATACATGTAATTAACATGGGAACTTGGAAATTCTATGAATACTTTTATTAGTGTTTTGTATCAAAATGTGTTTCTTATGTTATTATCGATGAAAGAAAATGAAGACACATTTGGCTTGATTGTATGAAATGATATGTCAAAAAAGAAATGTATTATTGATTATAGATAGCCTAATAGCACCAATACAATTGGTAATCTGTCTTAATCACAAGTTATTATGAAATAAAAAACCTTCAATATACAATTGAATTATTTGGGCTGATGTTTTTAGTAAATTTTCTCTTTATCTAATCCAAATTTTAATAATTGATGATATTTTAGTCAATAATGAACTCCAATATTTACCCTATCAAGAAATTCAAGAGATTTTAAATTGACTTATGATAAAAGTAAATGAAAGAAAGAAATAGATAGTAAATTTAACATTTTGCTAAAAAAACCTAACTTGTATATTAACCGCGAAGATTAATATGTCTATAAAAATAATATTTATTGATAAAAAAATTTAAAACACAATTTTTTTTACATTGTACCAATAGAAATATTTATAGGTAAGATCTCTTTGCAGTAAACTTCATGACTATGAGTGTATATTAATAATAACCTATGTATCGAGTTCATGTTCATTCCACATGTGGATCTTATATAAGAGTTATGAATGTCTTTTGGAAAACACAAACAATAGGTAGGTAGTGTCATGATCTTTTTGGATGTACTATTTGATTTACTTGCTATTTTCAGTACATTAGGCACCACTTAGCACTAGTATAAAATAATTGTTTTATTATTATCATATAGTGTGAAAAATGAGAGTAATCATAGGATACAATAGCCTTTTCTCTTTGGGGAGATGAATTGAGTGTAAAAATGTCAAAAGGTTTCCCAACAAAAGTAACTTGTCATGATATATTAATTTTACCTTATACCTTTTAAAGATAAAACCGCTAGAACAATCATGATGGAGTTCTTACAATACCTCGAATGTGGTGATTGATCCTGATGATAATTGATCATAGTGATGTCATCTCAATATACTTGATATTAGAATATTTTAGAGTTAGAAGCTTCGTCACAATTTTGTTCTTAAAAGATGTCTTAAAGAGTTAAGAAATAAAGATGTATTTAAATTGTCTTTGACATCGATTCCTAAGCGACGTGAGACTACTAAACATACCGAAACAAACCCCTCAGTCAATGTCTATGGGTATGAGGGTTTGTTTTCAAAATCACTTTGTTTACAATACCTCGAATGTGGTGATTGATCCTACTGATGTCATCTCAATATACTTGAGATCAGAATATTTTAGAGTTAGAAGTTTCTTCACAGTTTTGTTCTTAAAAGAGGTCTCAAAGAGTTAAGGAAAAAATATGCATTTAAATTGTTTTTAACATCGACACCTAAGCAACTTGAGACTATTAAACGTAGCAGAACAAACCCCTCAGTCAATGTCTAAGGGGATAAGGGTTTGTTTTCAAAATCACTTTTTTTACAATACCTAAAATGTGGTGATTGATCCTAGTGATGTCATCTCAATATACTTGAGATCATAATATTTTAGAGTTAGAAGCTTCGTCATAGTTTTATTCTTAAAAGATATCTCAAAGAGTTTAAGAAAGAATATGTATTTAAATTGTCATTGACATCGACTCCTAAGCAGTGTGAGACTATTAAACAACGTACCAGAACAAACCCCCCATCGTGTCTAAGGGGATGATGGTTTGTTTTCAAAATCACTTTTTTATTTTCTTGAGAAAAGGATGTGATGATATTGAACACACCGAAATATATTTAATTCCATTTTTTAATAATATAAATGACTTATGAAGTTAAAATATAGTAAAGGGTGACTAAGAGAAGCACCAGAAGGATAAATAAGTATAAATATTGTATAACAAGTTTCAAGATATTTTATTATTGTTACATCAAATATAAAAAGCAATGAAATATTAAAAATCACTAGGGTATAAATATATCAATTATCTTACAAATAGCATGTGGGTCCATACTAGATTTTTTAAGGAAATAGTAAGTCAATTTTTATTAAGTCATGCAAAAAAGTTTTTTAAACCTAAACACTAGCTTATTCAAATAAACATAAATAAATATTGTTTTTATTATTATAATTAAGCACGTTAATATACAAAAAAAGAAGTCAAGCTTAAACATATAAATTTATCTGTAAATGAAAGCCCCAATCTTAGCTTTACCTTGACAATGGGCCAAGCTCATTTTTGCTGTTTTTTTGCAGTTTTCAAATTTGTTTACTGAAATAGGTTTCCATTAACAAGAATAGAGAATCATTTTGTTTCTGTGAATCTGTTAAAAACGTGTTATCAAAATAATTTTTAAAGAATAAAATGTAGTTTCAACACATAACACTCACATAACTCATGGTTTATTACATTGGCAGGCAATAGTTTTAAGTTTCTTTTTTCATTATTATGTTATATGTATATCAATTAATTTTCCCATAACTAATTTTTATATAAAAAAGAAGATGATTAAACGATATTAGAATAGTATTACTTTACATTAATATGAAATTTAAATTTTATATAAATACGCAATGAACAAAGATAAATATTTAAATGGACCATGTTTAAATCTGTAAACTCAATCTATAATCTATGTATTGGGAAATTTCTTCTTCCACCTCCATATTTTCTTCCTACACCTCCATAAATTTTTTTATTCCAAAATTACTCTCGGAGAAAAGGTGCAAGATTTGTTTTTTTTTTTCATTTCCAAGTTATATAATCTGTAAATCTTTCAAACTCTAAAATTCATAATAAAAAAAACGCATTCCAAATTCTAAAATTTTGAATACAATTGCAGAGTTCAGAATATATTTCAAACCCAAAATATACCTTCCAAATTCTAGAATTCAGAAAAAAAAAATGTATTTCAAATTCTAGAGTTCAGAATGTATTTTTGAACTCTAGAATTTAGAATTTTAGAATCCGAAAAATAAGGAAAGAGAGGTGTTAATGAAAAAAAATGAAGAAAACAACAAAGTTATCATTTCACATCTTTTTATGGATGTGCAGGAAGAAATTTCTCAGTTTTTGCATTAAAGAAGAGGCCCAAAAGAGAAGAATAAACAATAATTTGTCCACACTACCAGAAAGTTCTTTTTTTTTTCTTTTTTCTCCTAATATTTTCTATTACTTCATTAACTACAATGATAACATATAACATTGGGAAGTACTTATAATATTTTTTTTGTAGCATTTTCTTCAACCTATTTCTCAATACTTTAGAGACAACCTTATACACACAACCTAAGATATAACTCATTTCAACCAAACCTATTGGATTTTTTTTCTTAGGTACTAAGGTTATAAATTATGCATTGGGATCTCTAACAATATTTACAAATTGTTGAAAATAGTTAATTGTTTGTATTACATCTCACTTTATTGTCTCTCAATTATTCTTGATAAAGTTAAAGTTAAAACCATGCTGGACCTTTTTGTGCTTTCACACTATCTTACTGCCTCCTTTATTTCTCCCTCTTAATATGACTAGTTTTCTTTATTATAAACTAATTTAAGTTCGCTAAGTAACTTCCTACGTTGTAATCTCATATACTCATCTAAGTTATTATCATCATTCGTATTATCTAACTCCTTAACCTTCCTAATTATTTGTAGTTTATTTGTGTTCGTAAGACATCTTTGTTCCATAATTTTAGGCTGTGTTTCAACTTTTTCATCTTTTCTTTTATTATTACCATGTAGTTTCAAGTTTCTAAATATGTGTTTCACATTCTTTTAACGATGTCATTAAAAGTAAGATTGTATGCCAAATATCCACGACATAAATGGTTATGAACCTCAATCTGTCAATGACGTCTTCAATACTAAAGTATTGGGTATATTATTTACAACATACCCATTGTTCCATCCATTCTTAGAATACTAGGATTTTGTCTATCGTACTCTTAGCTATGTCATTAAGTCTCTACCACGTACTTTTTACCAACTAGTGGCACATCATACAATTAGTTTTTTTTATGAATTCATTAAATCCTCTCATCTCTCTTGTAGTGTTGCCAACATAATTTATCCCCTCTCATTATGTCTCTTAACAACGTTAAAATCTTCTAATATACATCATGTTTTACAAGCTTTTACCAATTTAATTTTTGCTATGTCATCCCACATTAAATACATTCTTGACTATAATTGCCACTTTATCGTGATTATTTCTTCTAGTATACTTACCTACCATAGCAACATACCCTTTACCAATGATCTACCTTTCATGAGTAAATATACCTTTGTGCCACATACTCAAAATTCCCTCGGCATCATTCTTTTACCTCCATATGAATCCAATCTATATTGTTATCCTCTCATAGGTAATAAAACTTTACATTATGCAACACATCAAGTTTCGTTTCCTATATACATAAACATAGTAGCATCATCCTTAAAGATAAGTTTTGTAAGATATATCTATTTTATCCCTCCCCTTAAACCCCTAATATTTATGCTAATGATTTTGATTGAATACTAGTCACCCCCTTTTCTCTCTCTTTCTTCATGTTTCTGTTTCTTTCCTCCATCTCCTCTAGTTTTCTCAAAACATCTTTCTCCTCCCATGAAAACATAACACCTATTTATATGGATAATTTCAAAAGATTAAGAGTTTTTATACTACCATTTTTTAGCCAAAACAATCTATTGCAGAGTTATTTATTTCATCATCAAATAAGGAGTTAATAGTATGAATAACTAACCTCATATTTCTTCTTTTTCTAGATTCTTCTTACTGAATTCGTCCATCCAAAACTTCCTTCGTTCATTTTTTTATCAGTCATAAAGAATCTAATAAATGATATAGATACTCCAATTCGTATACAAAAGATCCAAAATATAGAGTCATGACCTTAAAACTCTCAAAAAAAAAACCCCATAGTTATGCCTAGACTTTCCAACTACAAATCTTCACTAAAATATACACCCCATTCCACGAACAGGGGCTATTTTCTCAACATAAATACATTGACAAAGTAAATAATCTTAAAGCACCTCTTCCACAACATTAACACAATTTACATATAAGAAAATTTCCAGAAAGTATTTTAGCAGTTATCCTCTGCGCGTAGTTGATACATTGGGAATTACAACAACTTGCATAAAACATAGGAACTAAAACATGCATAATTACAACAAAAAATAGTGTTAGTACCGATTCCCTACATATATTCATGTCCAACCTCAATAGGTAACCATGTTACAACACCAAAAATATGCAGGTAAGAGTAGAATGTACATAACCTTTCTAATGACCGATCTTAGACCCCAAGAAACCATAAAATGTACCCTAATAATTTGCACCAAGAATTTACTTAATTGATTTCAGACTTTCAAGAGAATTAAGACATCATTCGGAATATGAGAGTGTTGTATTTGGGTATTTATGATTTATTTACACCCAGACCTTTATTTGTGTCACTTAAAATATTTTTTTTGTGTATCATTAAAGCTCTGAATATCATATTGTTTCTATGATTCCATATCCCTCATATTGTTAAAAAATTTAGATTAAATTCACTTTGTCAATTAGATTAAATCTATTTTGATATGGACACGGGCTAACCTAACTCGACCTGGGCCTAAGCCGACTAGACCTGGACCTGGACCGACTCGGCTAGACTAAGACCCGAGCTGAATCGGGTCAACTTGGGCCTGGGTCGACTCGACTCGACTTGACATGGTCCCAGACCGACTCAACTTTACATGGGCCTGGGCCAACTTGGCTAAACACCAAGTCGGGCCGACTCGGCTCATCATAGGTCCAACCGATCAACTCGACATCGGCCCAGGCCAACTCGACTCAACATCGCCCAACACCGACTCAGCTCAACATAGGTTCGCACCGACTCAGCTCCACATAGGCTCAGGCTGACTCGGCTTGACTTCGACCCGGATTGACTCGGCTCGACAATGGCTCGACATGGACCCGGACTGACCCAACTATACATGGACCTGAGCCGTCTCGGCTCGACATCAGTCCGGGCCAACTCGGCTCGACATCGACCCAGACTGACTTGGCTCGACTTGGGCTCGAGTCTGACTCGGCTCAAAACGGGTCCGAGTTGACTGAACTCGACATGGGTTGGGGTCGACTCGGCTCGACATTGGCCCGGACCTACTTGGATCGACATAGGTCCGAATCGAATCGGCTCGACTTTGGCCCACGCCGAATCAGCTTGACTTTGGCCCAAACCCAATTGGCTCGACTTTGTCTTGGGCCGACTCGGCTCAACATGAAATCGGACTGACTTTGCTCAACCTGGTCCTGGATTGACTATGCCCAACCTAGGCCTGGACCAAGTCAAAATCCAATCAAAAATTCATTTTGATAATACAAAAATGTATCCAATATATATTTAATCTATATCCAATTAAATGAATTGAATAAAAAAATATAAATTTGAATTTAAAATAAATTCATTTAAATGAATTAAAAATAATATAAATTTAAATTATTATAAATTGAATTTAACGATTTAAATTTTTTGCGCACCTTATTTAGTATGAGCTCTTATTTAGCATGAGCTCCAAGGAGCTCTCTCTAATAATGTAACCCCAACAAGTCTCCTCATGAAATAAGGGAGTTTTTTCCACACTAGGCTCTTTTTTTTCTTTTTTACTAAAATAGGGTTAGTTTCAAAAAAATTACAAAAATGGAGCAAGTCGTGTCAACTTGGCACGACTTTGACACGTCAATCTGAATCTGCCACGTCAACCTAAAATCGTGCCAATTTGGCATGACTTTGTCCACATCATTTTTTTTATATCGAGTAGTGAGTTATGTAATATTTAAAATTAATTCGATACATAATTTTTTAATGGTGTTAGTTTTAAGTAATCAAAAAATTAGATAATGGTGTATGGATAATAATTGACGGTAACGTAATATATTTATTTGAGAAGTGTTATTGTATTTGGAAAATAAATAAAGAATTATTTTTGTGGATGATTCAATTCCAAATAAGCTAAAAAGTTGTTCACATTATAGAACTGAATGTCACAATAGAAGCAATTGTCCGCACAGACAGGTTTAATAATAAAATTCAATTCCAAGTTTGATTATTAATTTCCTAATTTTCTTTATCTATGTATTTATTCCTTCATAAAAAAATTATTTATCAATTTAATTTCAAATATTACATAACTTATAATTTTAATTTTAATTAAATAATTATAATATATATTTATTTAAATATATATATATATATGACGTGGACAAAGTCGTGCCAAATTGAAACGATTTCAGGTTGACGTGTCAAAGTCGTACACAATTTTTGCATATGAAATCGTATCAAGTTAACACGACTTGTTCATTTTTGTAATTTTTTTTAAACAGAACATTTTGTTAAAAAAAAAATAGCCCCAATGATAGCCACCAATGATAAAAGAACCGAAATAAGGTTTATAGATTTTCATCACTCGTAGCATGTATTCTGCCCCTTGCTGGTGGACACCGCGAGTGAATGCCACAGCACCCGCGTCACAGTCCCTCATAAAAGGATTCAGAACACTAACCCAGAGGGGCATTCTTTGTACTGCATCACTTCTCAAAAAGAGGAATTATTTAACACCACTGCACCTTTTACGGATACCATCTTCTTATTCTTCTTTGGTTGTGGATTATCAGACACAATTTTTTTTTTTTTTTTAAATTAATTTTAGTTAATCATTTTTTTTATAATGTTAGTTTTATTTTTATGGAAAAATTGTGTGGAAGAGAAAGATCGGATTAGCCACTGCATGGAGACAAAAGTAGGGTAGTTATTACAGTGTGAATTGATGCATAAAAAAATAACATTCAGAATTGATCGATCTACAATATTTTACACGTCTCTTTGTTTCAATATAAACAAGGTTTGTGGTAGATTTAATTAAATTTTTTCTGGTAAAAAGAAATAAGAAGAAAAATAAAAAGTGAATGAGTTCAATTAGTATTTTTATTTTATTAATTTTTTAGTTTTTAATTAAACATTCTTAATTTTTTATTTATTTCAATCCCTTATTTTCTCTTCTCTCCGCAAAACGTGTTCTAACTCAAAAAGTTTTTTCTTATATATTTTGCTCGTACTGAAAGAAGCACATATATATAAAATAAATAAATAAAATTTGACTTTGACTAAGTCTACTAGAGAAGATGCACATTGGTCACGTTCATACCTATAGCTCATCACTACAGTCAAAAGTTCTTTGACAGAAGAAAATTTTGTTAACTAAATTTTACCACTTTTTCACATCTCACTATGCTCCAACTATTTCATAGCAGTGTTTTCTATTACATATGAAATATAAAATATATACAAATGAAGAAACATTACTTGAAACAAAGTTTATTTAATAATAAAATATATTTTTTTGTAGAAATCTAACTAATATTCAACATAATTTAAAAAATAATATTTATTATATTTTAATTTGAAAATATTAAAAAAAAATTAATACTTTTTCCAATATGTCATTTAATTATGATTCAGTTTCCTAATGTAAAATAAAATGGGCAATAATACCTCTTTTGTTTCTTTGTAACTTTTAATGCTATTAAGACCTATCTTTCAATCTCTATTATTACTTATTATATACTAAGATGTTTGCCTAAACTGAATGACAATTGTTCAAAATTAGGTAGCAATGATGTGGATAACCACATAAAAAAAATTCTTAATGAACTTTTTATATAAAATAAATTATCCCAAGTTAAAATAATCAGCCTAACACTTTCTCTTAATCCCTCAACTAAAAATTTCATATTAAAAAGAAATTAAAAAGGTTAAACAACATATAATTTTTTTTTCAAACACCTAATTTAGAGTTTGAGTTAGAGATAATGTTATGATGTCTTACATAATTAACTTATGAATTATTGTATTGAATATTTTCAATATATCTCCTAAAATTATCCCAACACTTTTCTTCGTCTTTTCTACCATATCTCAGGCTTATTTGGTTGTGCCTGTAGCATTCTTCAGAAAATTAGCTGCATCTAATTGCAACACTCAATATATATATATATATATATATATATATATATATATATATATATATATATATATATACACACATTTACATAAAAAAAAGATAATAGAGAGAGGGAGAAGAGAAAAACCATGCCAGAAAACCACGTTTTTTTTTCTGTTATGCATAAGCAGTTGTATATGAAAACAATAAATTCTTTCTAAATATAGGTTGTCCTTTATCTGCCAAACTAATTAATAAGCATTTATGACAAGTAACTAACAAACCACAGCAATGTTCAAGGGCATGGTAAAGGTTAGTATAACAAAGAAAAAAATCACTTTTAAACTACACTTTGTTGAGGTGAATTTATCTAATCAATTACCAGTCGCTTAAAAAGTATTTTTAAATGAAAATAATTACTTTGACAATCAATTTTTTTTAAAAAAAAAAACCTTCGACAACTTCCTTTAAAAGTAAAATATTATATTTATATATAATTATTAAACTGTTGCATAAAATTTGAAAAATGTTAACCTATCATGAACTTTTTTAAATAGAACAAATTGGTATCAAGTGTAGGGAGGGATCTGACACATACAAAATTTCGTTGATTTTTTCATTTACTATAACTCCACACTTTTCTTTTCTCCCTTATGACGTTGCTAATCACATTTATAAACTTTTCTGTCTTCACATGGATAGGTCTTTTTGATGATATACATGGATGGTTGTTCCTTTGCTATACGATCAAGCTTCTTATGCAGATTTTTAGTTGAATTATGCAGATTGATGTATACAATGCAACTTAGCTGTTGGTTTTGATGTAGAAGTGAAGTGGGAAACTACATTCAATGTAAATGAAGCTTGTTATTGTAGGGTGCTTTAATGCTGCATAATTATGCAGTAAATTAGTCTTCATAAGCTCGGTTTTGTTAATTATGTTTCTGGTTTTAGTAGCAAGATGGTTAGGATTGTACAAGATGTTTCAACACCATTAAGTGTTTCCTTTAATTATTATTTTTTTTTTTCTGATAAAAATAAAAAGGTCTTTTTGATGAATTGGAAAAACTGGTTGGGAGAAATTAGCAGTACACCAGTACCAGCAGTAATTGACCAAAGATTCTAGTAACTACTAGAATTAGTATCATTCAATGATCTTTCTTCAAACATACATACAGATCTTTCTTCAAACACAACGAATCAGGTACCTCCATCTGCTTACACTAACAGCACCACCAGTTAAAATGTCCTACCACACTCTCGGTGAAAAGCTAGCACCCCTATATTGAACTAGTTATTCCAGAGAGTAAGGTCTATTTCAGAACCTATATGATCCCAGTCCAGAGCTGTTTTGGTAGAGGGTGGAGTAATTAGTAAACCCTCTGCCATACTATCCAACAGACCTGGCATATTATACAGTGCCTCCTCATCAAAGAACACTGTTTCAGACTCATCATTCTGCATGCTGATGCTCAAACAACTGTCTTCACCATTCCCATTTTCTTCAAAATTAGAATTGCCATGAGAGGAAGAAGAAAAGGCAGTGTTTGGTATTGGTATGAAAGCCTGATCAAGAGTAGCAGCTTTTGCTGCTTCCCTTATATCTGGAGCAGAACAAGACTTTGCAAGGGGGAGAAGGGAAACAGAATCCGGGAAATTGAAGTTAGCAGAGATGCCATTAAGGGCTAAGACAGCCACGTCATGTGCCCTAGCAGCCATTTCAGGAGTGGGGTATGTGCCTACCCAAATCCTTGATTTTTTTATTGGTTCCCTAATTTCACACACCCATTTGTTGCCGTTTCTTTGGCGTACACCCCTATACACAGGGTGCCGCGTCTCCCTAAACTTCTTTCTACCTGCTTTCCTCTTGTGAGATGGATTAGCATTGCTGGGTTGTGGATTAGGGTTTGGTGGAGACAGTGAAGTAGAACAAGGAGATTCGTTGTTCTCAATGTCCATATTAATTATATATATCTATGTGAGTTTTGGAAAAGATGAAGCATAAGAGTGGATAAGGGTTAATGGGGTTTGTATTGTTCGGAAGTGAGAGGGGCAATGAGTGTGTTCTCTTTGTGGAAGTGTGGGGAGTGAGGTTGGTATAAAAGTGTGGTTAGTTGACTAATATATATAAATGGAAAACGCGAATTGGACAGAAAATGAACGCGGAAATGGAACGTAAGTACACGGGCCACACATGTAGACGATGAGTTTGAGTGCTTTGGTTGGTTTTAAGAAACCACGTGGGACGTGAAGGACATATTAAGAATGTCTAGATCCCTGGATTGTGGAAAAAGTTTGATGACGTCAATGGATGTCTTCTCTCCAGCATCACTGAGATCGAAAGTGGTATTCAAATTCAAAGAAGATAAACTGTTAAACCAGGCTACACAGACTGTTGGGGAAAGAAAGTCACAGATAAATATAGAGAGAAAAAGACAAAATGTGGCCTCAAACTAAAAGTAAGAAAGACGATGAAAAGAGAGTGGAACTGGACGATATTATATAATTGTCTACAAACAATATGATGAACTTGAGTTTCTTACCAGATTTAGAACTATAAAGGTATTATTAGAGGTAACAATAGTGTATTTCTAGCGATAAAAAAAAGTATTAAATAAAACTAAATTTAAAGATAAAAAAAATTAATTATTATATTAATTAAATTAAATTTAAAATATAAAATAGTTAGTAGGTAACTAATTATTATTACTATTTTAAAAATAATTTTATAAATTTTTATTAATAATAAAAAGTACTTTAAATATCAATAATTTTTAATTTATAAAGAAAAATTTCAATTTAATCAATATTAACTAATTATTTTGATATTTAAAATTAATTTTAATTTAATCTTTGTACTTTTGTTTTTCAATTCTTTCAATAAATTCTTCTATATATGATTGCATTCCAAACGAAAAAGAAAGTAAAAAAAACGTGAAATTAATTTCTTCTAGATATGGTTAAATTTCACATGAAAAAGAAAAAAGTGTAAATTTAAAGCGCTATTGAAAGCAAATATTTGTTATCCACGGTATTTGTTATCTAAGAGATTCAATAACTATGGAGAAATTCTCAAACAAAACTTAGGGATTATTTGAGGTCATAAGCTTTTCTTAACATATACACAACATATACACCCTAAGATCAGAAACAAAGAGAAATTGTTTATTTACATACCGATTATTACATATGAAATCAGAATTCGTATGTAAAGTGAGTATTACATACGGATATTTACATACGAATTTAATTCAATATGTAAATAGACATTACATACAAATTTGTCCGTATGTAAGAATAAAAGTGATGCATATGAATTTTTTCGTATATAAAAATAAAAGTAACTACATATGAATTTTTCTGTGTGTAAACTAAAAGTGATTAAATATGAATATTTACATACAGATTTAATTTTAGTATGTAAATAAACGATACATACAAATTTTTTCGTATGTAAGTCAAAAGTGATTACATACGGATTTAATCAGTATGTAATTTTAGCGTCATGAAACGGGAATAATTACATATAGAATGTATCCGTATATAAAATATTACATACAAAATATTTTTAATAATTATAATAATAATAATATTGATATTGATATTAATATTTTTATTAATATTAATAATAACAATATTAATACTAATATTAATGAGAAAAAATTTATTAGAATTGTATTCACCACAAAATCATAGTAAATTTGACAAGTTTACAAATATGGTCACGAATTGGATTGGGAAAAAAATTACCCAATAATATTGCATTGCGCTGTAGCAGCTTCCAATAAATAACCAATGTCTAAATACCATGATAACAATGAAACAAAGGATGGATACACATGAAAATAAATATGATTTTTGGTATTAATTCTAAGAAGGAGTGTGAAGATATAAGGCACACCAAATATTTATAAATATGATAATAGTATATATATATATATATATATATATATATATATATATATATATATATTTAGACAAAAGATGGTGAGAAGTTCAAGAAAGTTTATGTCAAAGTTGTTACAAAATAGCTGCATGAATTATTCTAATAGTACGGTGAAAATGAATTTTTTTATTGTTGATTTACATACAGATTATTACCTAGGATTTGGATTAGTATATAAAATAAGTGTTACATACGGATATTACATACGGATTTAATTTTTGTATGTGATTGGGATATTAAATATAAATTTTTCAATAAATTACGTTGTTTGATTGAGATGTGATTGAGAATTTCTGCATCTTAGTATATAATAATTCAATATTATGCATGATTAGATTTTTTACATGTATTTATCATGTATATTTTATTGTCTTGTGTTTCAATTTAAATTAACTCACTCTTTCTTTCATGTATATTTATAAATTACTATAATCATACGTAATAAAGAGTTCCAGGTATAGATCTAGTGTAGCTAGAGAGATATTTTTATTTTCACTCGTGGTTGAGTTTATTTATGTATTACTTAGCTATAGTTTTGATAATTTTATGTTCTAAATATTATGTAAACATATCATATACTAATGTATCTTTATATATTATTATGTAAGGATTAAAATAGGAGTAGTTAAAATAGAATAAAAGAATGCAATTTCTAAATTGGTATGTAATTAGCAACCATGTTTTAACTACCAAGAAACCAATTTTTTGTTTAGTTTATAAAATATTTTCTAATTTAGTTACTATTGCAACTAATTATTTTGGTTTCTAAAAATTGGTTTCTATTTCATGATTATCTTGTAGTGATATTTCTGGTTTTTTTCAATAAACAAAAAAAATGTTATTTGGTGCATTATCTAAATCTGATTTCTAAAAAATATAACTTCGACTTCTAATTTTTTATAAATGCTTATTACTTATTTAATTTTTACTATTACTTATTTTGATATTTTTTTAAATAAAAATATAATACCAACATAATTTTGGTACCAATATTATAATTTATTATAATTTTTTCAGCCAATTTAAATTTTATTATAAAACTATATTTACAAATTTATTAGAATTTATTATCCACAATTCAAATTTATTATAAAAGTGCAAAAATAAAACAATTTTTCATTTATTTTTCTCATAGTACATACAAAATATTTTATTTCATTTTCTTTATATTATTATTATCCTCTATAAATTTAACCACCTGGTTTGCATTTATTTATTTAATCATTATTGTTGATGAAAAAAAAATTCTCTATGAATTTAATATTTTTTAATTTTTTAATTTTCAAATTTTATATTTCCTTCTATTTCAATTTTATAAATATTTAAATTCACTATAAATTTTTTTTAATAACTTAGCCTTACATAATTTAATAATTTTCTCCTCTCATTTAAAATTTATTCTCCCCACTTTTAATTAAAATTTTCAAAATATTTCTTACTTACAAAAAAAGTTTCTAAATCGTTTTATTTTACTTTATTTTTTCTTAAATTTGTTTTATATTATATTTCCTTTCTTCTTTCCATTCACTCTGACAAAGCAAAAAAAAATCCAAAACACCATCCCAAAATTCAGGTTACTGTATAATTAATTCCAATTAAACATTTATACATTAAAATCGAAAACTGAAAATCAAAATTATATTTCTACCCACTGCTAAGAAACAAATGTGAGACCGTGAATAAAAATAGTGTTATCGAATAAATTAAATTTTAAAAAAATGGTGTTATTAAAGAATTAATTTTAAAAAAGGTTCCATTTTAAGAAAAAAAATCCATTTAATCTTAGAATTAATTGAAAAATTAAAAAAGACTCCATTAAAAGTATAAAGATGTTAGTCAAAATAATTAAAAGCTTAATTAGTATTAAAAAAATAATATTATAAAATAGCTGTGTGAACTGGAATTTCCATACCTGTGAATGAATGGGTTTTGAAATTCAATCAAATAACGTTAAGCCCCACTTTTACTTAGTAAAATTGCAATTCATTTTTTTCTTCAGATGCAAACATCACGAGTATGGATAAAGTCCACCATTCATACTCAACCAAACACACCTCTATCTTTTTCGATGATGATAATAATTCATGGTCCCCAATGTTTTCCCATTTTACAAATCACATGTTTTAAGATTTTTTTTTTGCTTAATCGTGATTAAAGCTTAGGTTAATACCTTTTTTTAATAATTTGTGAGTATTATCAATCTAATTACAAATTACCATGCATACTAAATTTATGATTTTATAATAAATGTCAAGAAATGTATAACATCTTACACATTTTACTTAATCAACTAAGCTAGATTGTGTACATTTTTAAATATGCCTATTTATTATTAATTATAATTATAATATAAAATATTTTAAAAGCTTTATATTTATTTATTCAAGATTTCCATTTAATATTGTTATTTATTTTCTACACTTTTATTAAATTATAGTATCTATGTTCTCTTGTTAAATTTTAGAAAAATAATGTATTAAATGACTCTAACATCCTCTTTAATTCTGAAATACATATTTAATATTTATTCTTCTTAAGTTTCAATAAAATGACAATTACAAAAGTCTAATTTTTAACTGACACCAACTTCCTTAATCTTTTTAATTAAATAAAAAAAAAGCTTTCAGTTTTTAAAGATATCAACTTCTCTTATCTTTTTAATAAAATATACTAATCTCCCTTGTTTTTTATTAAAGTAATAATTACGTTCCTTGTTTTTTTATTAAAGTAATATTTACATTTCTTATTTTATTAAATATAATATACTAATCAAACTTAAATAAAAAATATAAACAAATTTAATGTTTTAAAACTTTAATTTTTATAATTATTAATTAAATTTTAGTTAATATGTTATTTTTAAATAAGATAAGGGATATGGGTGATATTTTATTAAAATATAAGAAATATAAATGTTATTTTACTAAAGAAGATAGACGTTTTTAAAAAATAAGAAATATATAACTATCATTGTGCTCTATTTTTTAATAAATTTAATAATTTCAAATTTTTAAGTGATTTAAAAGACATCTGGTCAAAATATGAAGGTTTCTAAGCTCTAGAAATTTTACTTTTAATATTTAATAAATCAGATAATTAAATAGTTTTTTTTAGACATTTATCTCTCTTTTCTTAAATTGATTTTATTATTTATAAATCCTTAGTTTTTATTCTTGAAGAAAATTTAACTATTTGAATGCAGTTTTATTATTAAAAGGGCCTATTTTTTTCCTGAATCAATATACAAGTAATTTTGATTACTTTCACCTTTTCAGAATTTGAAAGCTCGTACAGTTCGGTTATTTTGATTTGTTTTAAAATG
Organism: Phaseolus vulgaris; assembly: GCF_051622355.1. Classification (NCBI taxonomy): domain Eukaryota; kingdom Viridiplantae; phylum Streptophyta; class Magnoliopsida; order Fabales; family Fabaceae; genus Phaseolus; species Phaseolus vulgaris. The sequence goes on from NC_143508.1 coordinate 9,039,798, forward strand.
AATGACAAATATAAAAAAATAAAATTGAATGATAAAGAAACCTGTTGTGTAACATAAAAACTAAATATTCTTATAACTTGTAACCTTTTGTTTTTCGATATAAAAAATAGCATAATTCTTTTGAATATTAAAACGTGTTAATCTTTATTTTATTAAACCACAAGTTTTTCTAAAATTTTATCACAATCGCACCAAATTTATTAAAATGATCATATTAGAAAGAAAAAAAAATACTTAAATAAATAAGTGGTGTTAAGGTAACATGACTTTATTCTCAAGAAGTCGTTATTTTTAAAGGTGACTTCAATTTAGTGCAATTTTTGTTACAAAAGTCAGTAGAACACATGACTTTGGTTCAATGAAGAAGATTGAAGTTAATTAATGTTATTGAGTTTTTTTTTTAAGAGATGAAATCATTGGAGTATGACAACTTTAGTGGAAAAATAATATACAGAAGTCGTGCATGGAGATAATGACTTTTTTGTATATTATTTTTATACTAAAGTTGTCAAACTTATTACAACTTCAGTTCAAATTTGAATAAAGTTCAACCTCACCAAACGAAGGATGTAATGAACTATCTAGCCTATGAAGTTGAGACACAGATAAAAGATCCAATTTGTGGTTGTGTTGGTGTTGAACCTGAGGTTCAAAGTTCATCTAGTTGACCGTACAGACTAGCTTGAGACTTAGATGCAAGTTTTGTCTAAAAGACCATCTAGACACAAGCTTTATGACATTTGCATAAGTTCTAATTGGTCCTCCTACTAAAGTGTCTTCAGTAGAATACACTTTTCTAAAAAAAATCACTACATTAAAATATATGCTTTGTCATTAGATAGCAAAATAAATTTAAGCCACTTGTATCAACAATTAATTCTTCTTCTGAGAAACATTCTTTGAGTGAGTGGACCTTAGTGTTTGTGTTTACCTATTCACACCCTGATAATATTACATCTCACATTCTAGCGGAAGCTTTGATTCTTATTTGGTCCAAAATGTAGTTGGATATTGCTCTTAATTTCTAGAGTCTAGTGCACTTCATGTTACATGTCCTTGACATTAAGTGTCATACACTATTTTTTTTATTCCTTTTTGCAAAATATATCTAAAACAAGAAAACGTAACACACAGAGAATTTAACCTATATGCTTACTATTAGTGATATAACAATCGTAAAATCAACTTATTTTGTTTCCTCATAACATAATTTCCAACATCTTACCACCCCCACAGTAGTGATAGAATTACTATCCTGAAACTTGTCATGTAATATACTAAAATTAAACTAGTTCCATTACCAAGTAGAGAATTACCAATGTGCAGAACTTCATACTAGATTGAGTTGAAGACTCAAAGTAGATGGTATATTGGAAAATGATATCTCTTATATGAGAAGTGACCCAAAGGTGACATGTTTATGTAAAATCAAGAACGTGCAATAATAAACAATAATTCACATCATCATCTTAAGGATCTTACAAACTATTATTTTCACACATCATATTCAATTATAATAGAGATAGACGCTTACCTTGATCCATGAGAATCCCTATATGAGCAGGACAATTATGTTCTTGTCACACCCTTTATTGATTGTTAACAGTGAGACAACCATCTTTGTAGAAACTGTATTTCTATTCTTTCTCAATCTCCATCGATCAGATTTTCATTAGGTATAATATATATATATATATATATATATATATATAACTTCTCACATTAACCAAATTCAAACCCAAAACCCAAAATCTATTTCATATGAGTCACATTATAAAATTAATTTACATAATTTTTTAACTATTTAAACCAAAATTTGAAATTTTGAACTAAATGTTGCTTTTAATCTCTTCCAAAAAGCCTAAGCTCTAGAGTATGAAAAGGTTTCTCTACAACATATATGACCAAAATTGTGTGATGAACTAATAAAAAAAATGAGATTGAACATTGAAACTGAGTAACCAGACCATTTGAATATGATTGAGGCATGTATACCAACTTTGGCCAAGACAAAAATGCTATATATGATGCAATAGAACATTGTTTTGCTTTTACTATATGTTTATGGTAATGTTGCTCGAGATTCTAGAAATAAAGTCAAATTAAATTTAGATAATAAAAATAAAGTTAAATTAGAGTATATAATAGAGGACAAATCACATTTTACAAGTATCTCAACTATAAGATGTCAATAAGATAAATGCATTAAAAAAAATATATTAAATAAAAGTAAAACTAAATTATAATATATAATTGTTAAGCAAGTCATGACTTGAAATAAGGAGTACGGGCTCACCCACAAATTACACAAGTACTCAATTAACTCAAAACCTATATTTGTAAAATATAATTTTTAAGTTGTTGCAATCGAGGATAATAAAAAGAATTTTAAAACTATAAAATTAAATTTTATATTTAGGAATATTTTTCCTACAAGAAAGATATTTATTTTAGGAGGATTATCTTTATTTAAATAAATAACTTTAAATATTATTTACTTAAATCATAAAAAATATATAAGATTAACTAGAATATTATCTTTATTATTAACTTAATATATTTTTTTTTATTTTGATAAAAACCAAATATTATCGTTATTATTAAAAAAAGAATAAGATAATATCAAACAATCACTTTTTCTTTCCTTATCAATTTTCACTGTTTTTTATTTTTCTTTGGTTGCAAAAGGTCATTGACATCATTTTTTTTCAATTTCTTATTATTAAACACTTGTTTATCATGCCTTATCATTTTGGCAAGACCACACGTTAGGTACATTTAATGTCAAAATCATGTTGGCCCTAATGTGAGATAATCTTTTGTTAGCTAATTTTGAAAATATTTTAATTACTTTTAGGTTCAAATTGGTTAATAAGAAATTAGGATAAGAAGAATTATTATTACTGACCATCGACATTAATACGGAAACCAACAAAAATTAACAAGTTATTATATATAAATTATTAAGAGAAAAACAATTGGTTGGAAATGAACCTTTAAAATATATTTTTGTTCATGAGTATCTCTCATCAATGTTAATACGATAGATGAACGTTTATGTAAAAATTACATAGAAATAGAAAGAATAACAAAAGAAAACTGATTTATTTTAGTTCATTCCAACTTTTGGACTACCTTCATTTATCTTTTAAGAAAATCTTAAATGGTTTAATTATAAGAAGGAGTAGTTTCTTTAATTAATTAGTTTTCCTCTTAAGAAAAAAAACTTATATTTTAGTAGTTGATTCTGCATTAAATAAGATTACTTTTAAAAAAATACTTTATAAAATAAAGTAAACTGTCGTTCTGGATTTAAATGTAAAAAAACACTAGTATGAATAATATTATTCTAAGAAAAAATCATTAATCATGATTCTATTTTTTCATAATATAAAAAAATACATTTTAGAAAAACTATTTTGAGTTGAATTTTAGATCTAACACATTCGTTTAAGGTATCATTAAAAAACCATTTAATTAGTTAAAATGTAAAATATATATAGAAGAAGATTGGACAAAAATATGAATTTTGTAAAAGAAAAAGAAGTACAGAAATACGAAATCTGTTCCTGCATAGTGAGTAAGTCAATATGTTGTGAAGTGTGAGTTATGTTCCGGTTCAAATTTTGCTTCATCATTCTCTTCAACATCACTGTGTCACCTTTTCTTTCTCTTTATGAACCTTAAATTAAATTATTTTCTCGTTTAAAACGCACTTTGCTTGGGGTTTCGTAGCAATGATTGGGGTTGGGCTATATATACTATTCCTTATACACTCTCTCATTATATAGATAACAATTGATTTTGATCTCTCTTCGTTTTATTTTTATTACTATTTTTTTCTGTTCAGTTGTTGCTTTCTCTTCGGTCATCAACTAGAGATTAGAATCTTTCATTTCTATATAAGTGAATGCAAATCTCAACCTCATGAGCCGATTTTATGGAGTTGAGTTAGACTTAAAAGTTCACTTCGTAATATATTTTGTGTTTATTGTTTATATTGTTTAGTAGTGGGTTATCTCGTTTATGGACCATATTTGACACATATTTAATAAAAAAGTGTTAACTTATTTGTCTCATAGTTTTCGAATTGTGGGGGTGTGACTCAGATTTTAGAAGTGTTACCCTGATTTGTAAAATGTTACCATATTTGTCACACATATTCTTTTTGTTCTTTAATGTAGTCAGTCACTCAGTCAATCGGTCACCAATATCAAATAACGTGACTCATTCGATTCGAACCGGTTTAATATATATAAATAAATAATAGCACTCACTAAAGAAGTTGTATGATTCTTTTTCCACAAAAACATGTTTATGTTGGTTGTTTTGATAATGACTTGTGATACATATGTGGTAGTATTTGTGATACATTTACATCTATTTGTGATACATCTATTGAAATAGTTATTTTAAATAGATTATTTGAGTTTGAAATGTTTGTTTCATTCATTAACTTTATATATTTTTTAAATATTGAGAAGTTTAATCAATTAAGAATTAAAAAAAATTATTTTTGTTAAAATATCTTTTTCAATCAATTCTCCCATCATCTTAATCTTAGTATTGTTCAGACTCTTTATTCTTACGATATATGGAGTGTTTATAAAATAATTTTGAAGTAAAGTAGCTAATTTAGGTTTGAATTTACTATTTTTAGGTATCACTTAAATAGATGTGATTAATCGCATATAAATATAATTAATTTTATTTGCCAAGAGGTTATGAAAAAAACGAAAGTTAATATATAATTATTTATATGTCGATTAATTGTGTCGTAATATTATTAAAGTATATAATAAAGATTAATTTTGTTTTACAAATTATTATTAGTGTTATGAAGTGAATCCTCTACCATAAAGAAAATACTCGAAATGGTAATGTGTTAAAAAATCACTTTTCATTTTGCTAAATCTCGTTTTAATTGTAAAAAAATATTGCAATGATAAATTGATTGAAGGGTTAAGATTTTGTGTGATGACGATGTAATTGAAGGGTTATACATGTCTAACTACATGTAAAAATATTATAAATTTAGCTCATAGTTAAAGTTAAATAAATAAGATTATGTAATTAAGTGTTGTAGAAAAAACAAAACAAATAAAAAGTGGTTCCAGTATTACGTGACAAACTAAAAGCACGTTATGCATGTGCTAGTTTTGGATATTGTTACAAGGTATGGACCGATATTGGATCACACGTACACAAGTTTGATGTGGGCCAGTTACATTCTGCACGTCCATATTTTCAAGTTGCACCTCTATATTTTCAAGGGCAGTTTCTTTCTGCACCCCCACAATGTTATGCAAAGATCAAAATGTCCCTATTATTTTTTAAAAACTCTAAAATGCACTTGAACTGTATTTTTTTTTTTGCATTCTGAATTATGGAATCCGAAAAATCGGATAGGCACTTCTGGTAAAATTCCAGATCCACCAATCCATAATTCAAAATATGCATTTCACATTCAAAAATCCATCATTCAAAAAAAGCATTCTGGATCTACCAATCCATAACAAAAGTATACATTCCAGATTCAGAAATTCATAACTAAAAAAAAGCATTCTGGATCCATCAATCCATAATAGAATTAGGCTTCCGGATTCAGCAATCCAAAAATTAATAATTTATGCAAAATTTGCTTCCAGAACACCCCCTCATCCAGAAAAAAAAAATATTTAGTTCCGGATTGACCCGATTTCCAGTAACCACGGTGTCATTCTTCAAATAAAAGATTAAGGCCAGTTTTGGGATTTAGAAAATTGTGGAGTGCAGGAAGAAACACGTAGGGGTGCAGGAAGAAGAAGCCATTTCCAAGTTGTGCTTTCATAAAATTTGAAATTCTAATTTTATTTTTTAAAAACAAATTATCAATTTTGAGAATTTAAATCCAGAATGTGCCATCAGTATTTCATTTATACATGTCGGAATGTTAAAAGTTAAATTTTGTATTTTGAAATGTAGAATTCAAAATATAAATTATAGATTTTGAAATACATTTTTTTTTATTATTGATTCTACATAATTGACGTTATGGGCTGGCCTTGAAAATCATGGACTGGATTGGAAAAAAGGTCCACAAACTAACAGGTTGACTCGAAAAAAAAAATTCTAGTCTTATATATAAATTTGAGTTGGATAAGTGTTATAAGAATTAAGTTTGGAAACAAATAAACTAAAAACAATGACAAATACATTTTTAACTTTTGAGAACACTAAAAACATAAAAGAATAGCCTAAAAAATCTAATATCATTTTACATATTTTTAAAAATAAAAAAAAATAAAGAGTGGATTTGTGAGCCAATCCTTCCATAGCAGTGAGTTAAAGCACTTGTCTCAGGATATTAGATCTAAATTATTTTATTGTTATTACATATTTTTCGTTACAATGTAAAGTTTGATAAACATGTAGATTTATTCACCAATAAATTGAGTTTTGTGATTTACTAATTTTCGTATTAATAAATATAATAGGTTTCAATCATTAAATAAAATCAAACTTGTACCATAAAATTGAAGAGACAACTACAGTTTTGAAAGACTATTTATTTAATTTCAAGAGTTAAAATACCAAAATGAATAGTTTAAAAGATAAAAATATAAAAACAAATTTAATAACAAATTAAGACTACAAACATAGTTTAACTTATAAAAAGTAAAGAAAAATATTATATATGATAACTTACAAATAAGATGATAGTGTAAAAAAAAAGGTGACGATGTCCCGTTTCTATTAATAAATTTATTTTAATGCACCTCGTGTGATCTAGTTATCTAACGTGAATAAATATTTGAAAAAGCTTGAAGGAAATATCACTTTAACTTAAATTCCTTACTTAATTTGTTTTCAGACGAACATGAGATGCCTTCAACAATACCAATATATATTTCATTTCGTAAATCATACGACATGGTCACTGTTCACACTGAGAATATTCCACCTTCTGTTCCACGAAACCAGGAAATTGACCCTTGCTCTTAAGACTTGAAATACGTTTTCGGTGCCCTCGACCTTGTCTGTGTTGTTCCCATTCATGTAATCCTCTAAGAACCCGATCTCCGCACGCCTGCCAAAAGGAAAGTTCATAAGAAAACTTCAACTTTTTATGTAGTATTTCATGCAGAAAAATTCGGCATCCAAATGAAAAAATTTAGAGAAACTTAAATTTGCTATTTTTTTCTGTAGGTGAAAATTGTATGCAGTTTGTGCCACATTATTGCAGTAAGACTGCAAGATCACCACACTCCCTTTCCAGAGTAAAAAGAAGATTCATTTAAGTTATTAACAAAAAACGAAACAAATGTCTCTGGGCAAGTGGATCATAAAACATAACAGACCTTGCATACGTATTGAGTCCAGAGGTCCCTTTGGATTATTTTCATCCGTGTGTCATTTGAAGTCCCAAAGGTGGATGAGAAGCTTCCGTTCCCACTCAAGAAAGATTTAACTATCTTCACAGCAGATTCAACTACTTGGCGTGCCCATACATCTTCTGATTTGCCTGAAACATAAATAACTAAATGAATGTAATCCAGGGTGGATACTAAACGACCTAATTGACGAACATAGAAAATACGCAGGAACAAGATTAAAACAGCTTACTTGATATTGGTGCTGTGGAATCAACAAAGTGTATGTTCCAACCAAACAATGTTTGCAGTCGACTGAGCATCCTCTTCTGTCATGAACAAAGCTTCTATATAAATCTCAGACTTTAAGTTTCCGTACAAACTCCAGTCAATTCATTGTCACCAACGAATACTGAATATTTATGTTATTTTCCTTGAGGTTATCATGTTCCGGACTACTTAGACAATAACACTAATTCTAGGAAGCACTGGAAAACACTAAAAATATTACAAATAAATTATAGCTAAAACAAATAAATAGTGATACTGTACAGCAGAATAGCAGGTGAACTAAATGCTCTACAAAAAGGACAATGTATTTCAAATTTCTAAGTCAAAATTCAGATGAATCATCTCAGTGGTACTGGCAATTTTGCTATTACTTGTGAATACAGAAAAATGACATTTTCAGTTTCCTTGCATGCCCGGCCAAAATAAGAATGCTTGTTGAAGTCATAAAACAAATGACATTAATTTTTTACCTGTCGGCGAACAAGTCTCCTGGTATTGACCTTTACTTTTTCAATTGCTTCTTCCAAAAGAATTGTGGATTCAGTATCAGAGGAAGATCTCACCAACTCCACCAAATTACCATTAAACAACGTCTTGCCCTTTTCTATGCTGGATCCTTCAGTCAAATCCCTCTCTCTTTCATACATGTCTTTGACAACACAAGTTCTAAGAAGAGGCTCAAATTCACGGACACCAATGGCCTGTCGCAAACCTCTAGTATAATCTGCATTCAAATTATAAATGTCATAGACTTCATTGAGTAATCCATCTTCCATCATGCAATCTACCCTCTGCTCTACATATCTGTCCAGTACAGGGAGAGATGCATCCACACATACAAAGCAACAATCATATCTTAAGTTGTCAACTTGACCCCAATTCTGCCCTGCCACAAGTACGACCAATATTATTTAAAAGGGGAAAAAATAATCAACAGACATATTGCAATAAAACATTGGCAATTTAACATCTTTCTTCCATTATTAATCCACTTGATGTCCACCACACCAATTGTCCATCAATAGAACAGAATAAGTAAAGTGCGGCACTGTGATTAGTGGGAAAAGACCACAAATTGGAAAATAATTATAAAAACATACATAGACAAAGAGAAAAGAGATCATATCAAAATTCCAGTAATGGATGATTGCCAAAGAAGAAAACAAACCTCTGCCGCCTTCCCTTGAAAAACTTTACTAGGAGGAACACCAGTGCGAGTGTACAAACTAATATATTGATTTATCTGAAACCCATTAAAAACACAAGTACGCGGGTAATCCCCAGTTAGGCATTTCATGTATATTTAAATTTAAAAAATGAATAGATAGAACAGCTTTTATTTTGATGAACAGAACGCCAAAACTAAAATCATATGACTACAATAATAAGCATACTTATATGTGCTTTGTATATTATATGAATTAAATTTAAAAACATTAATAATGTAGATGTTTGTTTGCAAGCAGGGAGTTTACTTAGACCTAAATTCATTTTGTGAGATGGTAGCAAAGTCTATCTTAACAAAGTTTGTTGGACATATTTGTTACCCACTATCGATCACTGTCCAAACAAATATTTAGTTCCACACTCAATATATTTAGTCTTCAACAAGAGTTGTGTAGGAGATCTCATGACATTGTTATACCATCATAAACGGCCATATATATTAAGATGCTGACTTTTGCAACAACTACTTTAAAAGTCAAATCATGACTGATATTTAACTAGGTGACGATGTAAAAATCTTAACACATACAACGCACTTGAACTCATTATAAACAGAAAAAACATCATGGCATTGTTGCATACGTTACTCCAACTGCATAAATAAGATGGACCTTAGCATTTCTCTAGAAGTATAAACGATAAATAATCAAATTATACCCAACCTTTCTATGGTTATTTGGATGGATTCTATTAGCAGCAACTGGATCAATATCCTTGAGCAGATCATAACCATAGCTTGAACCATCATTTTCGGCAGGGAAACTGTTCTCAGACTGCGTGATGCCTATAAAATTACAAATGCAATAAATGATAAGTATATTTCAATTGAAACAGAGACAAAACATGAAGTAAAAGAAAGCACCAAATACATAACAATATACCAGGTGGGTCACCCAAACAGCTTTCATCCATATCTTCTGCAGAATCATCTAGAAGAAACGGACTCACAAGAGCCTGTAGAGGATAAATTGGCAAAAGTTCAAAATTAATAAGCAGAAATAAGTTTAATAAACAAATAAAATGAAGAACACAAGTTACACAACAAGACACAAAGAACGCATGACTCAAAATCCCAACCTGGATATAGTAATTTGTACCTCCAACTACAACAGGCAAACGATTGCGAGCCAATATGTCATCAATAATCTGAAAATTAAAAAAAAAAAGAGCAAATAATAAATAATAAAAATAAAAGTGGATTCTCTTCGTTCTTCGATTGAGACATACGGGAATAGCGGAATCCCGAAACGCTTTAGCCGTGAATTCCACGTTGGGGCTTACAGTGCCCAAGAGATGATGCGGCACTCCTGCAGCAAATTCGAAACGTGATTTCAGAAACGGAACGAGATTGCGATGGAGAAAAATCAGGTGCGGCAAGGATACTGTGGTACCGTTTTGGTGAGAGAGAGGGAGTTTGTTGGAGAGAACATCGAGGCCGCGGTAGACCTGCATGGAATCAGCGTTGATGACTTCGACAGGGAAGTGAGAAGCTAAATCAACGGCAAGCTTCGACTTTCCGGAAGCTGTGGGTCCCATTATGACAACCACCTTTGGTCGTTCACCATCGGTGGAGTTTGAAGTCACTGTGCTCTCTGACGCCATTGTTAACCTTTCTTTCACTCTACGTTCTTCCCCTAATGTCAGTTTTAGATGTTGGGACAAAATACTCAATTTATTTGGTTTTAGGGTTTCAACAGAAAAATTAGATTTCTCTATTTATTTATTTATTTCATAATAATAATAATAATCTAGACAGCAATTTTGATTTTGTTTTAGTATTTTTTAATCAATTTTTCACTTCCTTCGTTAGTTCTTTATGTTTACTTGTACGTTTTAAAGTTCACGGTTTCTTGATAAATAGTTATTTTTAATGTATAATAAAAATAATAATATAAAAATGTGAGATATTTGGCATTCCAAAAGTAATAATAATAGTTTAGATAATTTAATTTTGATATAATTTTCTTTAAAAATCATAAAGGAATCTTATAAGAGAGTTTTTTTAATTGTATAATTACACTATTATATAAAAAATATATTTAGTAACTTCGGTGTTATTTTGGATAATTTTATCTCTTAACAAATAAAGAAAATATTTATTAAATAAAAAACTATTTGTTTAATAAAATAAATAATTTAATAATTTATTTTTATTTTAAAATAACTAAATAATTTTTCTTTTTAAGAATAATGGTTGTATAATTTTTTTAATACTAACTTTACAAAATTATATATATATATATATATATATATTTGAAATTGTATTATTATTTTTAATTATTTATTGATATGATAAAAAAATAAGAAAAATAAAACTAAACTATATTAACATTCTTTGATATCATGTTTAAATTAGACAATTTTACCTTTTAATAAATAAAAAATAAACTTTATTTATTAAATAAAAATTATTTATTAAATAAATAAAATAATTGAATAATTTGTCTTTATTTAAAAAAAACGAAAAAACTTCTATTTCCAAAAATAATGGTTATATAACTTTTTTTTAATAATGTTTTTACAAAATTATATGTCTTTTTTAAATTATATTTTTTAATTAGTTATTGATAAAAAATAATAAAATTATAAAATTGTATATATTTTAATGTAATACAAACATAATAATCTGTTTACTGCATTTATTTTTTACAAATATCTAATTATAATTTCTTTCTAAAATAACACTAATGTTATCAATGAATTGAAATAGGTTCCCACTCATCAATTGTGACACTCTTGTTTCTTTTTTTTCAAAACATGCTCTATGTAACATGAACACACAGTTCCTTTGAGCATAAAAATAATTTTGGCAAATCATTTGAAGTGCAAAAATTCTGGAAGTGTATGTGCAAAATGTTGAGCAATAGAAGAACTCTCTAAACCTTTAACCAGATCTGTCAATTCACAAAAAGAAAATAGACCTTTCTGATTGTTCAGTTTGAATATCACATCTCAAATCAAATGACAAGAACTTGTGCAATGTTCAGAATTCAGGTGTCTAATGCACATTTCCTAATCAAAATCTCAAAATACAATGAAATCACAAATTATGTCACATACCATACAACCACATGGTTCTAGTTACATCACACTTTTTTCCAGAAGTAAGGTTACTTGCATTAGCATTAATTTCAGTTTAGGGTATCTACGTTTTTGCTTAACTCCTCCAACTTCTTCATTCTCAACTTCTCACTTTCTGTCACCAGCTGAATAAAGACAGAACAAGACAAGTAAGGACACAAATTTAGAAAGTTTTACACACACTCAAATCATCAAACAAATTCTTACCTCCATTAGTTTGGTAACAAGTTGAGCTTTTTCCTTGTTTTTCTCATTGAAAGCGTCAAGGGCTTCCTTATATTCTCTTTCCTATCATCCCATAAAAAAGATAGAAAAATCAAGTTTAAATCATTTATACTGAGAGAATCCTGATATGTTTACAACCAACAGTGAATTGAATTGTTCCATGTTACAACGGTTAAAAGTACCATTTGACATGTATAGTAAATTTGGCTATTTGTGTAACTAGTATTTGGAGTTCCTGTTTAATACTTATTCTCTTTTTATCTGTCAAACTATTTATGAAAGTAAAGTGGTATCAGCAATGGTGAGTTATGATTGCTTTATGGTTCATATCTCCCTTCAACCCTTTTTCTTTATTTTATTTTTCTAGGCATAATGATGCAAAAGAAGCTTGCATGAGGAATTTGAAATCTCCCATTGAACCAAATAGATCATTTTCTAAGGGGACATTTTAAACACAATTATTAATAATGAACAGCTTAACCACTAAATAATCATGTCCACTTTGCCTCCCAGTTGATGAGACAATATGGGGCCAAGCAAGCAAGCATGGTTTATTGATTAAATTCTTTTCAGTGCTCAAGTGTTTGTATCAAAAGCTGTGTAAGTAAACCAGATGGGGATCACTTTGCCACCTTAAGTAAATCCTATGGCTTAAGTTAAGAATAGATTTTAGAAATGTCAAAAGCAAAACAACTGGTAAACAGTTGGAAAACCTCACCTTTCTTTGGCAGGTTTGGCCCAGTGGCTTTAACTCTTTGTTCACACTGTCTATCTTCTTTCGAACCATTGCAACTTCCTTCCTCAATGGATCTGTCAGACCCTCAAGCTCCTACAACATCATATTCAGTTTTTTTGAGCAATTACTACTCAACACTGGTGACATGTGAGTAATTGTTTAAGAACAAGGAAAAATAACCAATACACCACACACCACACAGCAATTGCCTTTGAATTTCTGATCATCCTCAATTCTTGCTCAAAGATTTTATGAGAAAATTAAAAGGAAACAAAGTTTCTAATCAGATTGACCTGCTTGGTTTACAAACACGAATAGATTCTATACTTTTTTCCCATACCTTTTATTGGCGTGTTTGGGAAGACAAGTAAGAAATCAGGTCTCAGAGGTAGAAGTTATAACTATTGGCTGCTTAACATGAAAAGCATATCTGGAATGTGGAACCAAACACGCTATATGTTGATTTATGTGTGAAACATACAAGACCAGAAAACAAATAAAGCATGAAAGCTTAGAGCTAAACCAAACACTTACTTCTCTAATCTCGGCCAAGCGTTTTGTTTCCTCCTCTACTCGACCCAGATAAGCATGAACCTTGTCCCTCACCTCCATTTTCTTCCTCTCAATTTCTTCTTCCTTTGCTCTGAACATTGCCAAAGCTGATCTTGACATCTCCTCTTCCTTGTCATCCCTCATTGGACTCTGGTTGACGTTAATCATCCCCGAATTCCTCACACGCTGCACATTTGTTTGTTGTTGGTGTTGCTCATACGACTGTTTTGGTGTTGCCATTGTTGCACCACAGACGATAACACTCTTTTCCTCTCCAAGGCCAGTTATCTCCCGTTTTCTTTCTCTGTTCTTTTTCTCTTTTTCTTGGAATGATGGCTCTACTTTCCCCTAAGATGCTTATAAACAGGACTGGCTTTAAGGGTGTGAGACTAAGCAGTTTATTTTGTTAACAGACCATAGAATAAGCCCAAATGACAGATATGACTGTTAAAAGCTATGAAGCTAACAGTGGATTTATCTTCTCTAAACAAATACTTAGAGTTTTTCCTGCCAACTTTACTCACAAGCCAACTTGATTATATGGCACTATCAAAGTTCTAGTATTGGATTTGGAAGATGTTATATGTTGAGAGTATAGATGTTAAGTCTTTGACTACACTTCTCCGTTTTATTATTCCCTGAAAACTTAGTGAAGAATCTTTTATGAGAGCGATTTGGTTAGGTAGCAATTTTCTTAAGTTGGTATATTGGCAAATTCAGCTAACTACTGTTCCTCAACGTGGCATCTATAGTCTATGTATGGACCAAAAAATTTACAAAGGCGCGTGCATATATATAGTTATATACCTCCTTCCCCGCGGTAACTTGCAGGATCATATAATCTTTTTACCACTTTTAATAAGGCAAATCTTTTTAGATCTATATAAGGTAACATATATATACAGGTATTTTTCTTAAGAAGTTTCTAAGAAGCGTTGGTAATTATATAAGTGCTTTCTTTAAGATAGAAAGGTGCTTGGACCATAAGTTTTGGTTGAGGAGTGAACAGAAAGGGCCACCTACTGCTATATAAAGCATGAATGTGGGAGAGCCTTAGGAAGCAAGACAGAGTAGGAGAACTAGCAGTACCCAGTTGCCTTTATAAAAAATTATTACCCATATGGATGACCAGACCAAAAATGCATTTTCTGGAGCAGAAAGTCACATACTCACACAGCTTGGCACAGTAAGAAAGGGGCTTCCAACTTATGTTCTAAATAATTGCTCTCACATTACACTGGGCCAAGCACCGTTGAGTTCCACTTGATGAATCTAGGTGAGAAAAGTGAAAACACAAAGCATTATCTTAGAATCTTATTTCATTTTTAAGGTAATATTTTTCCAGGATATGACCACCTTTTTAATTGAGTCTGAGATTGTTTAAAATTTCTTCAACAAACACATATAACGAGAATGCTTTAAGTAGGGACAAGTACAACACGAGTAAATACATGAAAGAGTGGATGGTGAATACTTTCCAGGCTGACTTGTGATCCTTCATTATTAGTTAGTGTTCGTAATAGTTTTTTTTTTTTTGTTACATCATCATGTTAATTTGTGGATTAGCCAATTAGGATATGTGTTCGAGTTAATCATGCACTTGTATGGTTCTTAAAACTCCATCCAGAGAACCCTACTTCCTGATGTATACTCAAAAGTCAGAAAAGCTTAAAAGTCAATCCAACTCTGTCAAGCGTGGTGTATACATTCAAAGATCTGTAAACTTTCTGCTGAACTTATTGGAGGCATTTGAATGTTATATGCCCCACAGTCCACCCACCCAAAAAATTACAGTTTCCAGCTTAGTGGTTAGTTGCTGTGCTCTTGTTTGTGGGTTTTGACCGTCCATGAACTTCCAAGTATCTGAATTTTGATCAACAGCATTGAATATCTGAGTTCTGTAACTGCTGCCTACTGGCTGTAGTACGTCATGTCGAGCTTTGAATTGCATAGGCCCACCAGGGTCAACGTATCACATTTCCACTGAATCTATCCTGCAAAAGATTTTGCTTTGTCTGATTATAATACGAATTTGTTTGCTGCTTGTGTACATGATCAATCAAAACCTCGAGGAAGACAAAGTACGTGCTAGATTTGCACCAGGGGCAAATCTGTGTTTACATTCAAACACTAAAATATGCTTTGATCTCACTGAGAAACAGATTGCTTCCTCCTTTAATAACAAAGTTGCTTGCTTAATAGCATGCATGGACCGAGAAAATTTGCCCTTGGGTTCTGTGCCTAGGATTTGGTAGAGAATACTCGCACCCAACCACATCACAAACTTCGAGTCTTGAAAATTTCCGATTTTCTCAGTGTAGGCTGAATACTACACCAAAAATGGGGATAGTTTGAATCTGAATGGAAGACGCGATGAGCCCATATTTACAAGGGTTACCATTAAAAAGGTGGATTTCCAAATATGTATTCGACAAGAAAGTTAAAGAATAGCTCAGATGACTCCTAGCCCGATGTTGTTACTCTTTTTAATTAATAAATATGTATAAACACTTCAGTTTCATATTAATAGTTTGAAGGATTGAATCAAGCTTCTAATTATATCGTGTTTGATTTTCAGTTAGACATTTCTACTTGGTACGGGAAAAACCTACGGAAAAATTCTTTTACCCAAACCGTGGTTGGAGGTGGAGGCCTCTCCAATATAAAACCAAGATGCATTATAAATACAAATGCTATGGAATTCCAATGTGTTTCACATGTTCCTGCCACCACCTATAGCTTAAGGCTAACTATTCGCCAGGCAATTCCACTGGACTACACACCATGCACACCATAAAGCAAGAGTTGAAATGCTTAACGACAAATGAGGAATACAGTTGAGCTTGTGTAACGCATGCAAAACAAGGACAAAGCATACACCAGAATCTGAAACCAGCAGTCTGAGCCAATTCACCCAATTTGATTATATAAAACATACAATGAACAACTTCCATTATAAAGTTATAAATCCCCAATGGCAGTCAAAATCTGCAACTAAGCAATTTTATTAAGAGAACAAACATAAATTGCAAAGAAAACCAGTAGTCCATATTAAGAAGGCTATAGTTGTTTTGTGAGGCAAATCGCCCACCTCCTCAATTCGAAATTCCCCGGTCATTCTTTCTTTCCAATTCCATGCGACATATTATAGATTCCTCGTCCCTGGACAAAATGCATAAAACAGTGTCTATATAATATGACTCGAGACAAATGGAGCATTGGAGATACACTGATAATGAAGTCAACAGAGACAAGTAAAAAAACCATATTACAATTAACTTACAATCATATAAAGTGATGTAGCAGCCAAAGCCAGAGGTATGGCCACAGATGTAACCTTATCCATGGGTCCCTTCAAGTAGGTATGCCTGTGGATATTCTGGTAATATTTTTGCTTCTCAAAAAGCTTTTCTCGTGGTCTAAATGGTGCTTCTGGCATCCTGCATATCAAAGCCAATGATTATCTTATTTGTTTCCCAACTATATAAAATAAGAAGAAAACATGGCATGAAATGAATTGAAACAAAACAGAACTTCAGCAATGCTATCCCCCGCTTTTGTCACCACCACAAACACAGCAGATAGAGAGAAGTACTTGAAGCCTTTAACTAGTTCCAACTTAAGCATAGAACAAAGCAGGAGAAAAAACAAAAGATAAAGAAGGAAAAAATGCGATAAATATATAACTAAAGCACCATACTACCAAAAAATCGAATCACCCAACTGTGATTTGTCATTTGTATAAAATAAAGTGGAGATTTTCAGGTGAACAAGAATATGCAAAAGCTATATACCAATAATCCAGTGCAGACAGTTCTCAGTTTCACCAGATAATATCTAACATGTCACATTAGAAAAAGCTCTACATGTACAAAAAAAAAAACAATTTTCCAAACTCCAGTAAGCAAGAAAATATCTCTTGCTACATTCTCCTCACAACTCCAAAATCTCTTCACCAAGTACTATTGTATACTATCAAGTCTAGCAGGTGCAACTGTTCATGCCTTTGCACCACGCACACTGTCCCGTATGGATGTGCATAGTGGGTGGTTTTATTTGTAAACAAAAGATTCGTCAATTGTTGTCCAAACAAATATTATTATACTATATGTGCCAAAAGAACAAGAACAGAATTGACATCACCAAATACTTGCAACAACAACCTAGGAACAAAGGTATGCCTAACCCTAATGTTATTTTACACAACTTGAAGTAAACTTCACAGTTTCATAATTCAAAAGAACATTAAATGAATAATCTCCCCCCGTCCGCCACACACACACACGTAACAGATGAAAAACAAGATTGAAGCGTCAATTTCGCTAAAAACGAAAATAGGGAAAACAACAAACTATCGGGATTTAATCGAGAAGACACAATCGAATACAGCAACAAATTGAGAAATGATAAAAACCAGCATCATGGATAAGGCACACTGTATGAAAAGGATCCAAACACGGGAATTCGGTAAAATTTATTTGATTAGATTAAAATAACAAAAAAGGGGAAAACGAGATCTGGGAGAAGAGTGTGGCTAAATCGTGCAGTGAGTGAGTAATAGAGTTGGGGCTTTACAAGCTTACATGGAATAGAGGCGATGAATTTCTCTAACGATTGTGAGATTTGTGATGAAGAAGAACGACGAACTAGCTCTGTGACAATTTAGGATCTTTACGATTGGGGAAGATAAACGAATTTTATAGGGCTCCGTTTACCTATTTATTGACCCGGTCCGAACCAAAGTTCCCGCTCCGTAACAACTATTTTAGGGGTTAAAATAAAGTTAATTATAAAAAATAAAAAATGTTATAAATTTAGAACACATCACTACCTTCAAAAGATCATAATTTATAATATTTTAAAATAACTTCATCTTGTAACTATTATTGTAGAGGTTAAAATAGAATCAATTATAAAAAATACAAAAATGTTATGAAAAAAATAGATATATATATATAAGTCAAAAAAATAAGAAATAAAAAGGTTATTTGTTTATTTATTTATCACTTTAATTTAGTGTTCCTGTTTCGCGGCTTCCGCGCGTGAGATCTTTGTTCCGGCGCGGCGCGGCACAGCTCCACCCGTGCACAGTCACCATGTCCACTTCAATCCTCTCAGGTCTCAAACCCATTTCCGTTATCACCCTCAACCAAGGTATCCTCAAACCCGCTTTTGAATCCTTAACCCTCCTTTCTTCTCACCCACTCACGTCCCCCTCGCGTCTCGAACACGCGCATCCTCTCCTCCTTGACTTCTGCACCACTGAGAAAGCCCTTCCAAAAGGCCAATAGTTGCATGCCTGTTTGCTGAAATCTCACGTTTCGGTGTTTCTAGCCACCAAGCTCGTTCATATGTACGGAAAATGTGGAAAATGTGGCTCTTTGCTCGATGCACTCAAAGTGTTCGATGAGATAACTGAGAGAACTATTTTTACCTGGAATGCCATGATGGGTGCGTTTGTGTCAAGTGGGAAATACCTCGCAGCAATTGAGTTGTACAGAGAGATGAAAGCCCTTGGTGTGGCGCTAGATTCTTGTACTTTTCCCTCTGTGCTTAAAGCGTGTGGTGCTCTTGGTGAAACCCGCTCAGGGGTTGAAATTCATGGTGTGGCTATTAAGAGTGGATATGGTGAAGTTGTGTTTGTGTGTAATGCGCATATAAGTATGTATGCCAAGTGTGGTGATCTTGATGGGGCTAGGGTGCTGTTCGATGGGATTATGATGGAGAAAGAGGACACTGTTTCTTGGAATTTTATTATTTCGGCACATGTAGCAGAAGGAAAATGTTTGGAGGCATTGTCGCTTTTTAGAAAAATGCAGGAGGTTGGTGTCGAGAGTAATACATATACTTTTGTTGCAGCTCTTCAAGGTTGTGAGGATCCCTCGTTTGTTAAACTGGGTATGGAAATTCATGGTTTCGTGGTCGAATGGAGGATTCTGTAAGAGTTTTTGATAGTATGCTTTGCAGGGATTGTGTATCTTGGAATACATTGCTCTCCGGTTTGGTTCAAAATGAGCTCTATAGTGATGCTCTAAATTACTTTCGGGATATGCAGGGTTCTGGCTTGAAGTTTGATCTTGTGTCAGTGTTAAACTTGATTGCCGCATCTGGCCGATTGGGAAATTTATTGAAAGGGAAGTAAGTTCATGCCTATGTAATAAGAAATGGAATGCATTCTAATATGCAGATTGGGAACACATAGATATGTATGCTAAATGTTTCTGTCTGAAATATATGGGTCGTGCTTTTGAATGTATGCCTAAAAAGGATCTGATTTCTTGGACAACTGTTATTGCTGGATATGCACAGAATGAATGCCATCTGGAAGCAATGAATTTGTTCCGGATGGTTCAGGTGGATGAGATGGTTGTTGACCCCATGATGATTGGAAGTGTTTTGCAGGCTTGTACCCAGTTGAAATCTAAAAACTTTGTCAGAGAGATTCATGGTTATGTTTTGAAGAGAGATTTAGCTGATACAGTGCTACAAAATGCCATTGTCAATGTATTCGGAGAGGTTGGACATATAGATTATGCAAGACGTGTATTTGAGTCCATTAAATCCAAAGATATTGTGTCTTGGACAAGTATGATTACCTGCTGTGTTCATAATGAACTTCCAGTTGAAGCTCTTGAACTTTTCTACATTCTAAACCAATTTAAAATTCATCCTGATTCTATAGCTGTCATTAGTGCACTCTCTGCCACTGCTAGTTTATCTTCATTGAAGAAAGGATAGGCGATTCATGGGTTTCTGATCAGGAAAGGTTTCTTCTTGGAGGGACCAATTGCTAGCTCCCTAGTGGAAGTAAGGTCATTGCTTTATTCAAGAAAATGACTGATGAAAATGTTATTCCTGACCATATAACCTTTTTAGCTTTATTAAATGCATGCAGCCATTCAGGGTTAATGGATGAAGGTAAGAGGATTTTCGATATTATGAAATATGAATATCAATTGGAACCATGGCCAGAACATTATGCCTGTATGGTTGATCTCCTCAGCCGTTCCAATTCCCTCGAAGAGGCTCATCGTTTTGTGAGAAACATGCCTATCAAACCTACTTCTGAAGTTTGGTGTGCTCTTGCATTCATTCTAATAAAGAATTGGGAGAGATTGCAGCAAAGAAGCTCTTACAATCGGATACAGAGAATTCAGGAAAATGTGTTGATATCAAACATCTTCGGAGCATATGGAAGATGGAATGATGTTGAAGAAGTGAGGTTGAGAATGAAGGGAAAGAAGAAGACACCAGCAGGATGCAGTTGGATTGAGGTAGAAAATAAGATTCATACCTTCATGGCAAGGGACAAGTCTCATCCAAAGTCTGATGATATTTGTCTAAAACTAGCTCAGTTTACAAAACTTCTGGGAAAAGGAGGGTATAGGGCTCAAACGAAGTTTGTGTTCCACAATGTTAGTGAAGAAGAGAAAACACATATGTTATACAGACATAGTGAAAGGTTGGCCCTTGATTATGGTCTGCTTGTTACACCAAACAGTACTTTCATTCGAATCACAAAAAACCTTCGAATTTGTGATGATTGTCATGCATTCTTTAAGATAGCATCAAAAGTCTCCCAAAGGACCCTTGTTGTAAGGGATGCCAATAGGTTCCATCACTTTGAAAGAGGAATTTGTTCATGTGGAGATTTGTGGTGAATACCTTGATAATATGAAAATAGATGGTTCATATTCTCTGGTTCCTTCCTGTTGCTGGCAGTCACTAAAATTTCTCCTTCAAAGTTTTGCTTCTGAACAACATCATTTTCTGAACCAGAAATTTGTGAGTTTCCTTGGACCATTTGATTTAGTGAACCTAATTGAATGTTTTTAATAAAAAATTAACACTGGAATTTAAATGTGAAAATATATCAATATAAAAAAATAAAAATGTATTTAAGAATCATTCTTTAAGTAAATTGTATTAAAATTAATTAAGTGAATGGATGATTCAAATGGATACATACATACAAATGACTATAATCATATCTCATAAATAACGTTTCAATAAATTTTAATTTAATCATGACTGTTAACAAACAAAAATGCTAATGATATTTTTGTTTGTTTTTGTAAATGATAAAATTATACACCTTAAGAATAATTGTATTCATATGTGTGGGTATATATATATATATATGCATTAACTCATGGCATTTCAATCCTATAACAGAAGAAATGGAGAAAATTATTTTTCTTCATGTATAAATATAGTCTTCCACAAAAAAATTAAATGAAATTGACAGAGATGCAGTAAGAATTCTTAATTTTACCGAGCAACAATAACTATCATTAGATACTCTTTTATATGATGTAAATTTGAATTAAAATATGTATTAATACCATTCTTTAAATTGAATCGGAATAAATGCTTTTTTATTTTAAAATTTAAAATAATAAATATTATACTTAACATATATTTTTTAATTATGCTCTAAATTATATATATCTGGAATTGAATAAGAATATATTTTTGTGCTGTTAATTTGAATAATAAAAATCATAAGATTTATAAAAAAAATTAATTAGAATCATTAATTAGTTTGATTAAGAATGTATATTTGTATTTCCTAACGTTATTACTTTTCTATCATTTTGTCATGTATTAACGAGTGCAATTTTTATTTTACAATATACAATGCCACCTCATTTAAAATGTCACCTAATAATGTTGAAATGGTATGCGTATTGGTGTTGTTTTTGTTAGCATTTGGTCTATCAATGATAATTGTGTGCATTTTCTTCATTTTTTTATTCATGTTGCAGGGTCTTTGAAGGAGGCAAAACTGATTAATGAGCTTAAACTGTAATAGGTTTAGAACACACATATCTCTTTGACGTTTTAATTGGATTTTGTGTATGGTCAAATTTAGGAACAGTTTTGTAAGAAATTGTTGGTTTTTCAAGGTTTGAAGGGAGACTTATATTGTTAA